>NC_053488.1:81155368-81355997 GCF_015227805.2 Hirundo rustica | reverse complement strand
CTCTCCTCTCTCTATTTTCTACTGTTACATCTATCTTCACAGTCATATGTTTTACCACAGCAACGGTGATCCAGGCCTTTTGGAAGTGACACACCACCAGGAACATCCCTGCCGACTCCAGTAATTGTCATTCTATTTGATATATAATGAAACAGTTGTGCTTATGCAATTTATAATCTCATAGATTTTGGTCCCACAGATCAAAATCTCACAGATTATGGCTGAGTATAAGTCAGATGGGTTTTCATGGTGTGGAGCTCATGGGAGGTCCCAGGTCTGCCTCCTCCCATCAGCTGAGCTAACAGAAAAATGCTGAGCCGCAGAATCACTTCTGCTAATTTCCAGTTTGGGATAGAGTGATGGTCTCCTTTCCTTTCTTCACACTTTCCTCATCCAAACAGAAGCAAGGCTCAAAATTACTCAGGTCAGGCATTTTGAAGGAGCTTCAAGATCACTTGGAGCTTGATTTCCTGGGTGGAATTCCATCAGCCAGGGATGTGTCTCAGGTGTGTCTGTGCACATTTTAGGGGGATGGTTTGGTACAGAGGCACTGTGATTCCTAAGAAAGCAGATGCAATAATGCAGCTACCTGCACAGATGTCATGTGTTTGCATGGCATCCTCAGGCCCATGTAGGTGCTGAATGTGGAGTGGTTCATCCCCAGAACCTCTCTTCCACAAGTTCTAAACCTGAGAAATGCATGTTTGTCTTCAAACAGCCATGCATGTTTTATCCCTTTTCCACCTCTCTTTAGTGACTTTCAGTCTCCTTTGCCTTTTCCTTTACTTGCACTAGTTCAAAGAGTGTTCTTAGATATTTTAACTTATTTGTTATTTTATTTATGGATAAAATAGTGTTTAATTCCAACAGACACTTCTTATTCAAAAGCAAAGCATAAAAGCACACAGAGAATCCTGTTTTTCTGTAGAGACTGGCTGATGTTAAGTCACATTTGAGCCCCGTTTATGGATTTAGTAGCATGTGTCCATGACATATTACATCTCAAAGAATCAGTCATGGCCATCTCCTTGCATAAAACTCAAAACCTAAAGGCGCAAAGGACTGAAATTCCACTGGTAATCCTTGCTGGTGATTTCCATGGTGCTGCTGATGTTGCAGCACTGCCCTCTGCAATGCAGCTCTTGGCTCAAAATTCAGAAGCAATTTCCTTCTGCAGCCCTGGAGAAACTAAATTTCTTTCCCTAGGTTTAGAACAGGAACTGGCATTTTGCTGTAATCTGCCAGTTCATCATTCTGTCAGTTTTTTAACTGTTTGTTTTTGTTTCCACTAGGGCTGAATTAGACAAAAGATGGGAACAAGAAGAAATGGTTTAAAAGGACAAGAAGCAGTGGTTTAATAGGGCCTGTGGTGGCAGATGGTACTGATTACAGGTATATGTTGGGCAGACCAGGATGTGAGTCATCCTCTGTTTACAGGAGTGAAACCTGAGTATCAAACGCAACATTTACAGAAATATCCAGTGGATCAATCAGTAAATTTAGATGATGCAAAATATACAAACTACGATTAAAACCTCATAATTAGAAATCAGAGGGAAAGAGAATTTAAGAATAAACGATGGTTATTGTACCATATATGGCCACATTAGATGAAGGAAACCAATGGAAGAGGGCTGAAAATGATTGTGCACTTAATTTTGAGGTTGAGAAGTCAGTTCTGCAGCAAAACTGAGTGATTTGCTTGGTCAGGAGGAGAGGCTGGACACAGAACAGACTCTCACCTCCCTGTGCTGAGCACTCTCCCTGTCCCAGGGACACGGCCCTGGCCCGCGAAGTGAAATAGTGGCAACAATGGAAATGAAGCGTGAAATTAAGTCACAAAAGGTCAAACAAAATTCTCATTTCAATCATCACAGACAAGTTTTGTGGTCCAAGAAACAAGACCTTAAAGGCCTTTAGCTACATTTTTAAGAGGTAGACAACGCTCCGAGTGTGTTTCTCCCACCAAGTCCCAAACAGTGTGATGAGAACAGTCCTTATTAAAATAAAGCACTTGAAGTATGTTGTCAGAACTTATATGAATCAAGGGGCAAGGCTTCATGGAAGGATGTGGAACATAAAAGCTAAATTCAGCTGAAGTAGAGGAAGAATGTATACAAAAGAAAGTGACAAATGGAGATATGTGTTTTTACATTGCTGGCCAAGGGGCAGCTGACTGGGGGTGATATCCAATATGGGAATTTATGTATTTTCACAAATAATTTTCACAAAAAATCAACCTGGGAGGTTGATTAATTATTGTGTTCTTTTGCCAAAGGGTGCTTTGTACTTGGAGCAGTACAAGTCACATATGTTTTTTTGGTTATTATGCATCTGAAAGTCAGTAAAACTTATTTACAGGTGGATAAAACAACTACCTACACTGATTAAACTCAGTCAGTGTAAAATCCCCCATCATGTGGAAGATGTGTGAGAAGATAGCAGGGAATATATTTACCTGAATAAAGGAGAACAATGGGTAGAAATTTGGGATGCTGTGATTTACATTGCTTCTTTGCCAAGAGGATGGTGAATTTTGGAATGTGGATATTCCATTCTTCACCCCCTTTTGCAGCACCTGAGCTTGGCCAGGACAAATGTACATCCTGCCTTGGGCACCAGATATGTATGTCAGACATCTTATTGACTTCTGGAGCAATTTTCTGCCTTTGCAAACTTTTCAACTCCTGGAAACAGCTGCTGGATGTTGACTCATGTGAATAGAGCTTCTGCTTGTTTGTAAAGCAAAGACAGGAATTAGACCAATCCCAAATTTCTCCCATTCATCCCTTCAGTTTTCCATTCCTAAAAATTGGGATTCCTACACCAAATCAGTACCTCTCCATACGCTTCTTTTAATGATCAGTCACCACGACCCTTTCACCTCCCTTTTCACCGGAGTTAAGAGCAGCATGTGCAGACTGCTCTCTGCCCATAGCTAATTTTCTGTTTCAAGCAGGTTTTGTTGCTTGTAGGCGGCTAAAATATTTACCTTCTCTCCTTTTAATTACTCCCTGATTTCCAGTGTGACTGGAAAAATGAATTCTCTGAAATTAGGACAAATGGTTGCTTAGGCCAGTGTCCAGCACGACCATCTATGAGGACCAGGTCACCCTTCTTTAATTGAAATATCCATGGTATTGAAGCACTAGCACTATGTATCTGACATTAAATAAACGGGGATAACTGAGATATGGCAAACCTTTTCACTCCAACCACCGCAAGTAGCTAATGGCTTAGCAACTCCATGCTTTAATGGCTCAATTTTCCATACTATTGAAGAAATTCCCAATTTATAAGTAACATTTCTCTGTCAAGTGTAAATAGTGAGTGAAAACAGACAGAGCAATCAAGGGTCACGAGTAAGTGAGCTATTATTAAACACTGGTTATACAGTAATTCAAAATTTAACATTTAAGAGAAAAACATGTTTTAAACATTTTTATCTTTTAAGATTAAATATTAAGACAAAAGAGGTTAGTTATTATCCAGCATTTTGTCCTACTTCAGGAATAATGTTTCTCCTTTAATCAGCAAAATTTTAAAACAAAACAGTTCAGAACAGAAAGGGTTGCTCATTGTGCATCATAAAAAAAGCCTAAGCAATACTAATTTCTGCAAAATAGCATTAGTGATCAGTAAAATCTGCACGGAAAAAGAGCTATTATTATTTATCCTGAATTAGGGAATGAAATAGAGTGGTTAAAAAAGTTCCATGAGAATCTGACCGGATTCACTTCTAATTCCCACAGTCTGGTTCAAACTGAAATGTGGGCATTGACAACTAAAACAATACCATGGAATAAAAAGAAGCTCTCATTGGAAGAGATAGACTTGACCATGGATATTTTAATGAGGGGCCACACTTGTATGGCAGAGATAATAATCCCCTTTCATGGGTGAGATATCTTTTATTTCATCATGAAAGCTACACTTGAGTATTACATTTGTCCACATTCAGCTTTGAGATCCAAGTGTGCGGTGCTGCTTTGTCGCCCCCTGAGCTGTGCTGGGGCTCACAATGCAAATGTCACACCGAGGATGGCTGACTTGACATTGACAAGTGATTTCTTGGCTTTTAGGGAAAAAAACCCCAACCCTTCTCAACATGACAGGTCCGTCACACACTATAAGGCAATTGTGCTCTTTCACTCCCTGTCTTACACAGCAAGAACTGCACAGATAAAATACTGGGCTGAGCAGGAATTGAAAGAATGATGTTTTCCCTGATAATATTTTTATTTTTCCACAGTGCATTGGTTTAACTAAATCCTTTATAAATGAATAGATTTATGATTCCCATAGTGCAGTTTACTTGTTTTATGCCACCAAATGTATTGAGAATGCCACAAGAACACTAAACGCAATAATTCACAATGCTTTGGCGCATAACCCTTCTCAGGTAATTAAGTCCTTGATTTTAATCCCTTTGAAATAAGTAGTATGAAATGGATTTTATATTTGTATCAATAGTCCTGGTATTCCAGTCCTGAACTCAACTTCTTGGGGAGTATAGGTGCTGGATATGAAAAATGACCATTGTGTGAGCAAACAATTTCACCCAAGAGTTTATCCAGATTTATGTACTATTTTCATAAGTCCATAGTGAGAGTTACTGAGATACAAAATTAATTAATTAATCTTTATCCAGACAAAGCATATCAGAATATGCCATCAGCAGTCAGCTGGGCCATGAACTGGAGATCACAAACAGACAGGAATATGTGCTGATTGCAATATGCATTGAAACAATGAAGTCACAGATTAAGGCAATTATCAGTTCTGATTTTTTTTTCCCTTTCAAAGTAACTTCACACAGTTACTGCAAAGCATATGAGAGCCATGATTTCATTGTCAGTTCTTCTCACATTTGTTGGCCTCATTAAAACCAGGAAGTTTATTATTGAATTGAATTGGTGAATTATATCTAAATTATTACCTTTGTTTACTGTGTTATGCCCATCTGAATAAAATATGCAAAGATTTAAAGAAAGCTCTCTGGAAGTATTCTTGTTTCATACATGTGGAAGTGGGGGGGAACTTCCTCATTTAGTATATGAAAAGAAAATTTTGAAAGTTACTGACTTCAGATACAGGATTGCAGAGACCTGGCAGTGGAAGGGAGGAGAACAAGGAAAGAGAAATCCAAGTGGAAAAGAAATGCCCATTGTAGAACTTGCTAATTAAAAAGAAATTATCTTTTCAGTTTGTAATTTCAATGGTATCGTTATTGCAGAATCACCTCATTGTAACAATAAAAAGTAATATAAAATAAATGCTACTTACAGGCCATTCATCCACACTACCAGTTCTGGCCAGCTCTGCAGATTTTAAAATTGCACCACTTCCTTTTGATCAGGAATATAATCACCAAGTTTTAGGAACAAAAGGATTTGAATGGGTAGAAGTAAACTAATTAGAACAGAAAAGAGACCAATTCCTCACAATATCCTTGCAAGTTCCATCTATCACATGTCTTGTAAAGTTGAAAATCCAGCAATGACCATTCTTGATGACTGACTCAAATGAAGGTCTTGCTCTTACCTCCTAAACAGGCAAAAATTCTCTATCTTATTTTTATTGAAGGCTTACATTTTCTGTTAGGTTGTAATTCTTCTCCAAAACACATGTCAGTCTCAAAATTTATTTTTTTTTATCACTGCGAAATCTTTGTAACATTCTGACAGCAAAACATATAATAGTGTTCTAGGCTAAATATGGGTAAATGCCAAAATGTTCCCCCTTATCTGAGTCAGGATGAACCCTGGTCTCTGAGGCTGTAAAATGATAATATCGCCTTTTTTTTTTTTTTTTTTTTTTTTTGCTAGGAATGGGTTGTCTGGCTGCAGACTGATGTCAGGAGTCTACTAATATGTGTAGAGCATGGACAGCCAGAGGGGCAGCGGGGTTTACAAATCTCCCAAGAGGGCAGGGCGGCTGGTTTATAATTGCGTTGTCCTTCCCCTCATACCCATTACAGGGTCAAAATAAAAATGCATAAGGCCAGGTCCTGTTGCTGCATTTTGAAATGATGAAGCTGGTGAAACAGAGCCTCTCATACTTACCACCCTAATTTCACAGGTTCTGCTTTAGATTAAGGTTTCCTTACAAACTCCTTGCAAGAAATCAAGTCCATTCTGAATTAATTTTTTCCAGAAGAGCGAAGATTATCAGCAGTCAAAATCCCTCCCCCTACACCTGCGATGCTCAAGTGCAGAATGAGACACACACCTGTGAAATAACCTAGTCCCAAGGCACGTGTTATCAAAACCAGTAATGTCTCTTACGATCATATTGCAGGTAGTGGGAAAATTCAGGAAAATTTCCCCCCCATCAGCACCAAATGGGTTCTTTCCAGAAAAAAATGTGTTGCGTTTGTGTCATCTTTTTTGTGTTGTCACATGTGACTTTTGGCACCTCCTAAACATGAGGAGGCTTTTTAGAATCCTGGAATTGTGTTGAAGATGTATAAGAGCATTAACTATTCATTATAGACATGAGTCAAAAAGGTGCTGAGTTGGGGTTCTATGCCGTGTAAGGGTGGTTTTGGTGTGAGCCATTGGTGGTGCACAGTCATGACTCTTCCCACGATCATCAAGTGCACAATTATCTGACACAAAATCTGGGCACTGCCAAATCAATTTCTTTTACTAGATTTATTACTAATGTATGAGGGCCTTTAATCTGAAAGTACAGACTCTTGTTACTCCAGTTAGGGTGGGACGGGGTCCTGAGGAGAGCACGTCCTCTTTAAAACCATGGGCATCAATGTATTTTACCTGCCAATACATGGGGAGCATTCCTACTAAGTCTTGGATCTCAAAACCAGGAGGGAACAGCAGATTAGGTCACAGTCTGACAGTCTGACCTCACAGGCTTTAAGCCTCACCCATCATCTCCCAAGTGGAGTGCATTCACTCGGGCTGGTGATTCTCAGCCTGACTGCTAAAGCTAAGCACGAAGTGGGGAGTGGAAGCCCACTGAGACTCCCCGAAATCCCAAAAGCCTCTCTGAAGGAAAAAAAATCAGGAACTGAGTTGTCCCATGTACTGCAGTGGGATGTAAAAGCCTGCAAATGCCTCTGGTGTTCTGGCTTTGAAGTGATTTCCTTTTAGCCCTCAAATACAGCAACTCCTTTAGCTCTGGGCATGCCAGCAAAGCAGGAATCATAAAATCATGGAAAAGATAGGGAAATACTTCTAGACACCAAAAGGATGGGTCACAGCATGCAGAAGCTCTGCCCTCTGCCAGGGACCATCTAAACCCGTCAGCTGCTAGAGGAGGGTGGAGGAAAATGGAAATGATGCACAGAGAAATTTTTTCCTGGCTCCCGAGGACATGAGAGGGAATTTCAGTCACAATTGTGAGAACAAGGCAAAGCAGCTTTGAACATGGTCTGACCTGCTGATCCATGAGAAACACACTCTCAGCCAATTCTTTTCAAAATGTCAGGAGGGAAATGTAAAAATTTTACAAATTGCCCTGTAAAGTTGTCAAATGAAACTCTGAGTTGGAAAATGGCATTTTCATTCAATCTTGACTGCAAAATAAAAACATCATAATGGTCCTAAAATAAAATATTTTGTTTTATTAGGCTCTTCTTTTTGGCATAATAACATGTTCCATTTACTCTGAATTGACTTCCCCCTCTGCCCCCCATTTATGCTTCATGGCTTCATTTTGATGGAACAAAAGAAATATATTTACTATATTCTCTGTTCTAATTCTTACCCATTTTGTGCAGTGAAAGCTGCCATGAAAAGCCCTGCACAGCAGCTAGATGGCATTGCTATTGTTTCTACTGTTTTTCTTGACAATCCTTTTGTTATGCAGAGATTGCATTACCTCTGTTTCCACAAATTGATGCTCAGAGCACATTTCAAGGCCATTATTTATGATGTTTCATAAAGTATTCTCTGGATCACTGCTTTCTAAGAAAAGTTGTCTGCTTTCTAGGAACAGCCTTTCTTCTTTGTACCCAAGGAGGAATATTTGATTACTGTGTTTGCAAACATGATCATCAGCACTACTAATGAATGATTATGAGTAAGACTTTCCTAACTTCCCTCTTTACTCTCATCTCATCACTAAACAAGGTGTTGAGACACAAAGTGGTTTGGTTGAATGTTTTTGCAGCAGCATTACACATAAATCTCAATAAGAAATAATCACTATTATTATTTTACACATGAACCTACTTTTGAAATTAATTCCACGTGAACTTCAAATTTTGAAATTATTTATATTCTCAGCTAACATGGGGTAATCACACTCAGCCCAAAGGCTTCATGTTGCAATGTCAGAGATACACAGAGCAATCCTGAATCTGATATCAGTTCAAAATCAAAGTGCACATGCTTGCTCCTGACTTCTTTGTAGCCAGATTTTCCTTTACTAATGAATTACTTGTCTGATGAGCTGACTTTGATTGCAGCTGACTCTTGGTGAGTGCTAATGATCTCTCACAAGAAATTGTACTCAAAATCAACTAGGCCCTTTCTCTCCACCCCCTAAATTTTTTTTCTTTAAACTATGTGTGCCATCTGGTAGTCTCAGGTGTACAATTACCATCAGTTTTTCACAAAAATCTCTTGAAGGGGGATAAACCAGGCTGTGGTCCTTGAGGTTGCTCTGGAGAAATTGGTAGGTGATGGAGAGGTTCTTGCTGGAGCTTAGGAAAGCTTCCGTAGAAAGGTGACTTTGGTTTAGGGGGAAACATCCACCAACAAATCTGAAAATGCATCCTAATCCTCAAGTAAGTTCAAAAACAGATGGAAAATGTGATCAGGAAAATACAGTGCTTCTCTGTGTTGTACAAGAACTGCTGTTCTCCAGCATTAATGCACAATAAACAGATTGGGGTAGGGATATTTTGTAGACATCCCCAAAACGTAAAAGCCTTGCTGATGCCCAAGGTGAGTGTTGCATCTTTCATAGAAATGCAACAGCTGCAGTCATTCAGCCCAGCTTCCACAGACACTGAATGAGTTTGGAGAGCAAATGTGTTTTTTTGTGGGAAGAGATCACAGCCAGATTCACCACCAAAAACCAGGCACAGTGGGGATGATCTCACTCACTTCCCCTACTCTTCCTCCTGCCTTGCACCAGATGCAAGAGAGGGCAAGAGGGAAACTGCCTGTGACTTCACAGCCTCTTTTGGATTTTTTTTTCACTGGTGAGCATCACTGCAGGGTTTTGCTCAAGCTTTTTGAGAAGGCATAATAACATTGTCTCTCCCAGATCCATTTTAAAAGCACTTTCCTACCTTTGGCACAAACAGCATGGATCCCTGTTGGTAGATTTATTTTTAAAAATACATGCATTTTTCCTCAGCACAAGCTGCACCTAAACACCAATTGCACCAGTTATGTGTGAAGATGGACACTCAAATGTACTCCTGCCCTTTGGTGATACAAAAGCAGTGCTAGGAACTTACCATGGGCCTGTCAGCCAGGCAGAACTATGCTAAGCAGCACTTTCAAATATGACAAGGGGCTTGGGCACCCAGAAGTTCCTCTGTTCTTTTCAGATCTGTTGTTTTGTCCAAAAACAATGCGTGCTCTTTGCAGCCCTCCAAAGTCCTGGATCAGGGAAGGCTCAGAGCATGGCTCTCCATTTGGCAGAGGTTAAAGCAGCCATAAAGCTCCTCTGCCTTATTTATAAGCCAAATTAACTCCTGCCAAAAAGGAAGTTTTTGAAGTCACTCATAAACCTTCCTTATCAACTTTGTCTATAAAATGACAAATCCAGCAGTTTCACAAATCTGCTGTGTGTCTTATAAGGCATCGCCATATTTCTGTGTTGGTTTGAATATTGTTGTCACCTTATCACTGTGAATCAGTAAAAATCAACGAATATATCTCATTGTCTGTCACAAAATACAATATTTATGTGTGTAACCAATGTAACATGCTGTTAAAGGAAACCTACTCTTGCTAAGTATTCAGGGCAAAAAAGCTTTTTAAAAAATTGTTTTAGAGGAGGAATGAAGGGGACAGAAATTGTGTTTTAAGTCACAACACCCATGCCTAGAATTACCAGGAAAGAAAAAGATTAAATCATGCTATACTGCCAAAGCAAAAAAGATACTGGGTCAACTGAAAGATTTTGATTTATCTAAGTCATAATAAATAAATAAGCAGTTTTGCAAGGATTTATCACCACTAGTTGGTTCCTGTGACAGACGAGGCAGACTTGGGGTGCATCCAAATTATCTTTGTCTAAAGAGGTTTGGTTAACAAGCTCTGATAGCTCTTGGAGAGGAAGACACTGCTATCAAAGTTGTGGGGAAGAGTGTTCTTGTATGAATTGTGTCCTGGTAAACAATCCTGAAGAACATGAAGGAAACCTTTGATGTCCTGAACACCTTTCTTTTCAAGGGATAGAGAATGTTCCTTTGTGCCAAAACCAGTAGGTGCTGGGGCACTCATCAGAGTCCAAGAAAACCACAAAAACGGTGAGATTTAACAACCAGCTTTACAGAAGAGACCACAAAAAAAAGCACAACAAAACAACACCAATTGGTTGAGCTTATTTGGATCCACTCCTAGAAATAGATTTTGAGCCAAAGTGAATATAGTGTACTAAAACCAGCACGTACGATATAAACCCAAAAGCTCACATGTCTGTAAAACAATATATCCTCACCAACATACACACACACACAAGAAGCACAAAAAAATTTCACCAGACACCACCATTAAAAATCTGTTCTAAAACTGTCCATACCTTTTAAAGTTGAAAACCTATTGTATTACTTGGATTTGTCCATGCACTTATTTATTTTTCCAAACACCAAGCACATTAAGAAAGGCAGATAGCTCAGATCAGATCATGTTTATTTGAAGCCCAGAGGCTCCCTTGGTAGATGGCGAGTTTTCTATAGGTGCCAACAATGCCAGAATAAATCTGATGTGGCTCCAAAATTAAAATTAAAATTTGCATAGTGTTGCAATCACCTACAAACAATAAAAAAGAATTTTATGCAGTATTTTTACTTCCTGTGTGCTACGGTTTAAATTCCACTTTTCTACAGGTAGAATTTTTTGTCAGTCATTACAAAAACTTTCTCCCACAAGATTGTTTTGTACTTGTACTTTGAAAAAAAAGTCTCTTTGAAGTGTAAGTCTTAGAAGTATTATTTTTATAAAACAAGCTCCAATTTGTCATGTAAGTTCTGTTAGCTTAGTTAGTCTTCTACAAGAAAGCACAATACTCTTCTTAATCAAGGTTTTTCAGAATTTTGATTAAGTTATGCTTTTTACTTGCCTATAAATTAAAATTTAAAAATTTGTGGCTTGCTTTTGTTGGCTAAGAGTTGGACTCAATGTTCTTTGTGGATCCCTTCCACCTCTGTTCTGTGATTCTCTTTTGCTCCATTTGTTTTACAAAAACTGTAGTGAAAATGCCATATTTTTATATCAGTTCTGAAGCCTTTTAAATGATCACAAATCTAATTATTCATTTATAAAGGTGTCCTGTTATGGGCTCAGCCTGATCAAGCTGCAGCCTACAGTTGTGATATCATTGAATTTTTTTATAATACCTTTCTCTTTCATAGAGAGTAGGTTTATTCAAGGGCATTCCTGTCAGAAATTACTGAATCATTTAGGAGACCCAGTCCCATAGCAGGGAGGGAGTGATCCTAAAGTAAAGACTCTGAAATCCAGCAACAGAGGATTCATAAAGGTTCAGCCTTGCCTTGCCTGCTACTTGATTTTGAACTTGAAATAGAAGCGTTTTTAAATAAAGACAGATGAGGAAACCAAGGGAATATATTTCTCCTGACAGTGCCTTTGGGAGTCTGTATTCTCACAAAATGCAGCCAGCACAAATGAAGCAGCAGCAAGAGGAAAGCTCTTCTTGAGGAAAGCAAAAAAAATAGTGTTAGGAGGGGCAGGAATTATGGAAAAGAGGAGAGTTATGGGGGGGGCAGAAAACAGTAGGAAAAGGTGGATGGAAAATTCAAGACTGAAAAGACAAGACTTGTAGAAAAGGACAACAGCAAAAGGTAAGGAAAGGAAGTTAAAGAAATGGAAGGAAACTGAAGGTGCCAACAAGAAGAAAAAGGAGAGAAGCAGAGAGAATGCAAAAACTCAATGGGAGCAAAAGGTAATGGAAAAAGATGAGGTGATCTCAGAGTAGTTGTCCCATCCCTGGGAGTGTCCAAGGCCAGGTTGGATGGGGCTTGAAACAACCTGGAACAGTGGAAGGTGACCCTGCCCATGGCAGGGGGTGGCATTGGAGTGGGTTTAAAGTCCTTTCCAAGACACACCATTTTGTGATTTTCTGGGAGGAGAAACTGCCCCTGTTAAAGACACTGAGAGCCAATTGACGAATATTGCTGGGAAGGCCATGAGGATGATAAGAAGGAGATCTAAAGCAAAGTAGCAGTAGAAGAATTGCCTTGGCTGAAATCAGCAATTTCAGGGAGAAATTGCCTTTTGCCTCCAAAAACCAAGTGTTACTTCCCCCGGGATGGGAAATGAGATCTCCTCTGGCAGTCTGCCTTGCAGATGGTATTATCCTCCCAGAACTGCAAATGTGCATCTGAATGATGTTTAAGCTCCAGATAAAGAAGCATCATCAACAACCTGTAGGAAACGATGGCACACTCTCCACTGAGTCTGGAGGTGACACCAAACCAGGGCAAAGGAAGGATGCCCTAAAGAACAAGGCTGACAGCGAAAGAGTCCAGTCTGGGGGAACGGGACTGTTGGAATCACACCAAAGTTAAAAGGCAAAAATGCAAAGCCCTGCCCTGTGAAGGAGATCAAGGGGATGAACACTCTGTTTTGGGATGTCCAGCTTGGGAAAGATCTGGATGAACCAGGGTGAGGTTGGGGATGTCCCCACAGTGATTGAGACTGGAGTGTCTGCCCTTTGCATCTTGAGTGGCAGTTCTGGGCCCCTCACAAGAGAGACACTGAGGGGCTGGATCATGTCCAGAGAAGGGAACAGAGCTGGGGAAGGGTCTGGAGCACCAAGAGCAACTGAGGGAGCTGGGAAAGGGGCTCAGCCTGGAGAAAAGGAGGTTCAGGGGGGACCTTCTGGCTCTGAGCAACTCCCTGACAGAGAGTGCAGACAGGTAGGGGCCAGGCTCTGCTCCCAAACAATGACTGAAAAGACAAGAGGAAATGGTGCTGGGAAGGTTTAGGTGGGATATAAAGAAAAAAAATCTTCATTGAAAGAGTGTATTCAGGCACTGGAACAGGCTTTCCAGGACAATGTGGAGTCACTGTCCTTGGAGCTGTTCAAAGCACTTGTGGCTGTGGCATTTGAGGACATAGTTTAGTGGTGAAGGTGACCGTACTGCTGGGTTGGTGGTTGCAGGGTGATCCTAGTGCTCTTTTCCAGCCTTAACGATTCTGTGATTCCATGGTTTTGTGATGAGAGGCTGTGGGACTGGGGCTGATCCAAGCTGGATTGAGGGTAGTATCAGCAGCCTCAGAACCTTGGGGAAAGCCACTGGGGAGATGGAGACAGGCCCTTCACCACACCGTGATTAACTGGAATTTTAAGAGTTCAATGAATGAGTAAGAGATCATTATCTGCACACCTCCCAGAGTAAAAATTTTCCCATGATTGAGTAATTTGTATTAAAGACTGAGCTACAGAGATTGAAATCCTTATGAAAGAAGGTTGATGGAAGTCTTGTCTCAACCCTCCTTACATCAAATATATAGTTATAATGGCAGCTACAATTTGAGTGGAGTAAGATTGAACCGTAATTTCATCAGACACTTAAAAATACATTATAGCCATTAGTTCTGTGGTTATCCCTGAATGTCCAGGACATTCAGAACATGATTTCCAGCTGTATGGTCAGCAAACTAAAACGTCTCACCTCCAAAGAACTGTCATGTACATTTCACAGTATAGTCTAGACAGCAATGAGCAACAGCATGTGGAAATCTGGCCTTTCATTATTTTCCAAGGCAGGCCATTAAAAAGCGAAGAATCTGTCAGTCATTCTGGTGAGCGTACAACACTGTACATGATGTTTAGCAGAAGAAACAGGAAGTACTTTATTTTGAATTGGGAACACAATTATTTTCTATCAGCATTTAGGATTTCTGTGTTCGTTCTGATTCACTTCCACTAAAACCAACAGAAGGAGGGGGACGGAGCTGTGACTGCCCTCCTTTTAATGGCGGATTATGCATTTTCACAAAGGACCTGATACAAGGCCCTTTGTCTAAAGTGGATTGAAAGGCTTTTACTCACTTTGATAGCCGTTGTATCAGGTCCTAAGAAGAATAAAAGTCTTATGAAAAGCTGCTGCTACTGCTGTATTTGGAGAAGTAATTAATAGTGTTTAGAGAAAGATCAAAGGGCCATGGTGGGTAATTAGAAATGTGGGGGAAATTGCTTCATATAAAATGAAATTGTACCCAAAAAAAAAAAAAAAAAAAAAAAAAAAAAAAAAAAAAAAAGGGAATAAAAAAATAAAGCTTCACATTGCTGTCCTTCCAAAAGAAAAATATGTTTCTGATTTCTGTTTCAAAACAGGCTCAGAAAATAGACTATAATTTGTTTCTCTCTGCTACTTTAACCAGTCATGGTAAAACTCAGTTATGCCAATAAGAAGCAATGAGAACAACCTAGACAGATGACTGCTCACTCGTTTTTTCATTAGGAGAGCAGCAGAGAGAGCCCATTTCACTGCAGGCAGAGAATTAGAGGATTAGGTTCATTTGCTGCACTTTTACTTTGAGCTCCATGTGGTCCCCATCTGGAGCTGTCAGAAGAGGAGACCTTGACAACACATGCTGGCCAGCTCTTTCCCACTTTGTGCTGACGTGACTCTTGGTCCCAAAGCAGTGACACAAACCATCCCTGGGCTGCTCCAGCTGCCCCCAGCCCAACCCTCAACCCCTCCCATGGGTGCCCAACCTTGCCCAAGGCATTTTCCTCTCCTGAGAACGGAAGGGAGGGTCAAGCTTGAAGGGAAAGAAAGGATTCTTTCCTTTGCAAAATGGTATTTTATTTGGGATTCTGCACAGGAGGCAATTTGTGTCAGGGCAGGAAAGGGGAGTCTGTGGTGGAAACCAGGCTGCAAAATGTGATGCATCTTCCTGCATCTTCCCCAGGGTCCTACTCGCTGTCCCCTCTGGCTGCCTCCCCGGCCAGGATATCCAGGAGTGGCATCCAAAGCCACCTGGGGCTGTATGACCGAAACACCAGCTGCTATTTACCGTGGGCCCCACTACCAAAGAAAGAGCTGCTCTCCTGCAGCAGGAAGGGGGAAGAGCCCATGGCAGTGTGTGAGGATGATGTGAGGTCTGGGTGGCTGTGGATGAGGCAGTCACTAACATGGGATCAGGCTCATGGCGGGCAGAAGGACAACAGATGGCAGGAAAACCCACTCTTTCTTAATTTTCCTTCAAGGAGATCATACTGATGGGAAACATGCCAAAATTTTCCAGAGTCTCAAAGCCTGAGCAAAGAGTTATTACATTTCCATGATTCAGGAAGCAAGAAATTTCGGTCTGTTTCAATCACAGTGCCTTCTCCATCTGTGGAAGGCTCCCCACATCTGCTTCACAGAGTACCTTTGAACCATGAAGAGACAAAGCATCCATAGCTAAGAGTGACATTTCTCCACCCTTACATCCAAGACAATGAAAGCCCTGGCAGCAGGAAGCTACCACTTGCCCATTTATTAGTTTACATGCAAGGTAATGCGTCCCCCAGTGATGATGAAATCATCATCAGGCTTTCTTTCAAAAGGGTGTTGGCATCACCCTTTTGGGGTTTTTTTGCCTCACCTTTTAAAAATCTCTGTGCTTTTCTTTGTGAAATTTGTGCCGTGTGGTTCAACCTGCTCTTCTGGAGGAGGTTCAGGGCTCACGATCCAGGCCAGGGCATCATGAAGCCCCACAGATGCCTGTGCTGTAGGTGGCACTCTGGTCTGGCTCAGCAGAGACCCAGCCCTGGCCTCTGTTTGCCATCACCCTGCAGCTGGAGGTGCCGCCCTTCAGCAGAGACATAAAACAGAGGTTCGGGCAAATTGCCATCATTAAAAACGCCACTTTCCCTGCAACAGTAGGAATGCTACCTCCAGAGCCCCAGCCAACTTTTAATTCGAGTAATTTACATGTAGCTTACCTAGTATTCTCCTGATGTTCTCAGCCAGATAAGGCAATTTAAGTTTTTCCCAGTTGCTGCCACGTTCTGTGGTGTTGCTTTGTGTTGCTGCACAGCTGTTGGGTCTCACCTCGAGGTGGCTGCACAGCAGCTGTTGACAAAGTGATTCTACATTTACAACATATGTAATTGTGTTGGTGGAGTTTGTAAAGCATGTCGAGCTCTCCCTGGATTAAATGCGCATCCAAATGCGTGGCAATTACCATTATGCACATTCTCACCCCAAATACATGTTTGCAGAATCGTTAGCCCTAATGGAAGCTGCAACCACGCATCCGAAAAGAACTCTTAATTCTCTCCAGGAATAATAGCTGCATCAGTAAAAGACGTGTTAATAGCAAATGGCTTTATTCATGTGAACTTATCAAAGAAAAGCTTTAACTATTTTGCTCAGCACAGCGACTTCAAAGACGTCTTAATTCATTCATGTGCTACAAACCAACCTCGATCAGGATGAACGCTGAGTAAATACTGTGTGAGAGAAAATAAGATAAGGCGCAGGGGAGGTTTAACAAAGAGAGAACACATTTCACTCTTCCCAGCGCCCTACATGGGTTTAAGTGCCTGACCGTGAGCCCCAATTATGTTATTGTTGAAGTCCCTTTGAAGCACAGTGCAAGCTCTTATATTCCAAGGAGTCACAGGAAAGGATGTTGCCGTTGTTTTTGTGCAGTTCACCAGTCCTTAATGGACTTCATATGGTCTCTCTGCTTTTTCAAAGCAGCCTTCCTTATCACAGCTACAGAACAGCTCTTTTGTCTTATCTGCAAATTTTTTGTAACAAATTTATCACTCTCCAAAACCTTACTAAAATAAATTTCCCTCCAATCCTGAAGATGCACATGAAGCAACAAACTTGATTAAATATTAGTTCATGCAGAAGTCAAAGTACAAATACTAACCAAAGATCAACTACATTGCTGTCTGCCCTACTGCATCAGGTTCAGAGAGCACAGAATTCAAACTTGATGCTGAGGGCCATAAGCAGCACAGTCTGGACTCTTGGTTGAAGCATCCTGTGTTGTGGTTTTTGTGGGATGTGGAGTTTTTGGTTAACAGGGTGTGGGGTTTTTTTGTTTGATTTTATTTTGTTTGGTTTTGGGTTTCTAGTTTGTTTTTGGATTTTTTTTCCTTTGTTTTGTTAGTTGGTTTGTGTGTGCTTTGTGCTTCACAGTTTTGGGTGTTTTTTTTTTTTTTTGTTTTTTCTTTTTTTTTTTTTTTTAATTCTGTGCATTAATTAAAAAGGAGATGAATTACTTAATAACTTTGACTTCAAGTGTGACTTATTGAAAAGAAAACCAGTCATGAATAGTCACTGACTGTTTCAAAGTATGTTGCACACCTAACCATGTTGTGAAAGCAAAGCTATAGCCTTTTTTTACAGCTGTGTGCGCAACATGTGCCAATGAGGCTCTTGGCTTCTTGCTGCTAGGCTCAGAGAGAAAAAAAAAAAAGAAGAAAGAAAGAAGAAGAAAAAGAATGGGCTTATTATCTGCTTATCAGTCTCTTCCTCTAGGAGTAGCTGCCCACTTTGTTTGAGTGAGAGTAGCTTCTGCAATTCAAAGCCTGAAACCTTCAACTGAACCTGATGCTACAGCTGGGAAGGATTCTCAGCTGTGCCCTGCACAGATAAGGCAATATTTCACCAAGCACCAGCTGGGCGGGGAGATTTAGTATGTTCAGAAAAAAAATCAGTGTTTTTTCTTTGGGAGGTGGACCCTTATTGCTCTTATTTTCTGGCAGCTGGTGACTGTAGTCCATGCAATTTCTTTAAAATAGTTTACATGCCATCTAAACTGTAAAATAATGTTATACAAAATATACATATAGATACATATTGTCTTATATTAAGGAGGACGATGCAGAAATTATAAGTGAAAACAAATTTGACTTCAAAAGTCAAAAGTCAAGTAATCCCTGGTCATATCAATTGAATATAAGTATCGACAGCTTCGCTTTCCGCAGGAATATTTAGAACCTATTGAGTCTAAAAAATGGACTGTGACCAAGTTGATCTTTTGTCATCCAGACTTTTACACTGTCAAACCACCTTCCTTCTGTTTACTTTTTCAAACTGTTTTGATTTTGTCTGAGCCAGTACTCTTTCACTCATAAGACCACTATGTCACTGAGCAATCTTGATACGTGCATCATATCAGAAACGGGTTATCTTCTCAATGTCCTTTATTTTACTGCTTGGTTTCGGAAAACTCTCTGCTGAAATTTAAAATGGTCCTTTCTGTAGCTGTACAAAAAAAATGCTGATTTCTTGGTCTGCAGCCAGGTTGGCTGGCTGCCGCTTTCTAAGTAGGGAGACTAAAGTGGATCTTTCAAACTTAAATTTAAATTTAAATACTCTTAGTGGCATAGGAATGAGATCACTTCCTCAGTTAATAACTGCTAGGGACACAGCTTTACATTGCTCAGTGGAAAAAAGAATAAAAATTTTAGACATTATTAGCTTGCACAGTTTTCTGAGAATTTCCCATTTTACTCTGATATGATTAAAAAAAAAAAAAGTCCCATGACTGGCAAGCACACTATTTTTTCAGGCAGCTGTAATGCACATCAGTAATTTACAACATAGGGAAAAATATGTATAAATAACATTTCATGATTTGTTAGTCACTGACTGATTTCTCTGTACTAGTTTATCTATTAAATTTGTGTGGTAGTCTTTCAGTTAGCAGAATTAAAAATCAAGGTGCCATGATCCAAAAAGAGCATCCAGGCAGATCATTGGGCTATTTTGATTCAGGTCTTAAAGAGAGTTATAAATGATACCTCTAGGCAGCATCACACTGGATTATTTAAGCATAATTTCCTTGCTATGGACTCTATTCCAGAATTCAAAAACCAACCCAAAAACTTTTGATTTTTCACCCATCATGTTTTTTATTAGAAAAAAACCCCAAACAACCAAAAAAAACCCAAAAAAACCCCACAACCCCCCCCCCCAAAAAACCCAACCCCCCCCCACACAAAAAAACCAACCAAACAACAACAACAACAACCAAAACCAAAAACCAAATCAACCAACCAACCAAAAAAAACCCCACACCACCCCCACAAACCAAAAAAGTGAAAAAATAATCTTTTTGTGAGCAAAACTTTGTAAATTCCCCTCTACTTTCACCTGCATAAATAATCTGCAAGCTGTATGTGCATCTCTGCATAGTTTCTCTGAGGACAAGAGATGAGAAGGTCTTTATTCAAATTGTTAGATTCCTCTTCCTGATATCTGTAGTCAGATGTAGTAAAAGAAAGACAAAATCAATAAAATAATTAAAATAACCCCAAAACCAACCCAGATGCCTATGGTGGGGTTTCACTTCTGGTAAAATGGTCCTCCTTCATCATTTATTAAGACAAGTTTCCTTTTTCTTTCTTTTTATATATATATATATAGTTTTAGTATTTGCCTTCCTAACTCTACAGCTTGTTTAGTGTAATTTAGAGGAAAGATGTAATAGCAGCCAAGAAAGGAAGCTTAATCTCTTACCAGCTTATGCCTGGTTAGATGAGTCTGGGAAGCTTAGTTTGCCTTTGGAGGGAACTTTGAAGGTATTAACATCCTGGTAAATTGGATAAGTGTTATGTTACAGTGGCTTGCATCCCCAGATAGGGCCTTTATCTGCTTTGAACTTCAAAAACAACCGCAGAAAAATCAAAATGCCCTTAGCAGGCAAGAACTCACTTTCCACACTCAGGTTCAGATTTCCACATCATTAAAAAACCTTTTTTTTTTTTTTTTTTTTTTTAAATCCACTAAAAGCAGGACTAACACAGCTGTAGCAAAATAAGAGCTCTGTTCTTCCTATTTAAGTTCCTTTGAGGAGGAAGCTCTTGTGATCATGTGATCATGGATGTATTCCTGATAGAGAAAAAAATGGCTGTGTAAGTGTGTATTACTCACTGGAGCAGCATTTTTATAGTCAGACCCTGCAGCATCTTTTTATTTGGGCTGAGACAGCTGAAACCTTTTGAAATTGTTTGGACTGCACATGCCAGGAACATAAATCAGAAAGTTTTTCTTTCATGCAGTTGCAGGTTTTTGGTAGGTTGTTTTTTTTCTTCTCCTGGAGTAATAATTACAAACGTAGTTAATCGAGCTGAGACTGTCGGGAGATAGATATAATTAATTCTGGCAATGAGGCCTTGCCAGCCATTTATAAACACGGTGAGAAGGGATTTGTCTCTGCTCTCATCCTCCCAGGGACACTGCTGAGACTGCAAACCAGCCCACCACAGGCCTGTCCCTGCTGTACTGTTTGCAGCTTAGAGGGCACAAAAGCACCCAAAACTCTACCAAACCACTGCATAAATATTCTATTATCCCTTCCATCCCAGTAAAATGCTGCTTCTTAGCCTAACTCTGACTTGTTTGTGGTTATTCCCCATCCCAGTGTGATTTCCCACTGGAGCACAGGGCTTTTCAAAGCTTGATGCATGTCTCTCGGAATAGGGGTAGAGAGTCTCTGTACTCCTTTGTCTTCCTGAAACCGTGTGATTTATTTTATTTATCTTGGTTCAAAAAAACTTCTGAGTCTCTTAGAGGCATCACTGATGTAAAGGATCCCACAAAAGTCCATAAAAGCTCCTTGCAAACTTCATGTGGGAGGTTCAGTCCTTGGATAAAATCACGACTGTGATGAAGTCAGGCAGAATTTTACCACCGAATTCCCAGGGGAAAAAAACCCCAAAATTGTATTCCTATTGTTTAGCATTGGCTTTATCCGAAGACAACGTGTCAAAGTGAGTCCAAGTGGATTTTCACTGGCTGCATTTCCTGTAATTGTTTGTTTGGTTTTGTTCGGGGACGCGGTGGCCGATCCTGGCTGCGGCCTGCACCAGGCCGTGGGCGCCATGTTGCTCCAACCCCCGCACACCCTTTCACCTCTGCTGCAGTGCAGACATATCACACGCCCACACCATCCAGAGGGCCCTTGAAAGTTCAGAAGTTCTATTTTTATGAGCTGTGAAAGTTCCAGTAAGTGAGAAATGCATCCGCTCTGAGATAACACAAATATAGCACACCAGTGAGGGGGGTCACAGGATTTTTACAATACTTGAGAAATGTCACGGCAAAAACCTTTTCTGATGCTTTCTGAACTCTCAAATAACTTTGCCCTCAGATAAATTGTGACTGATCCTGCAAACACTCAGTGATTCCCCACTGCAGCCATAGAGTGTATGCCCGGTGCCAGCCCAAGGAGTCTGCTGAGCACAGGAAAATCTTTCCTAGGATTAAAAGTCACCCCTCAGCCTGAGTGCTTTGCTGGAGAAAGGCCAGAGCAACCACTGTGTCAGAAAATTAGGCTCCCGAGCTTAATAGTGAGAATCAAAGGGACAGGCCTATAATTCTTACAGCTAAACCCAGTTCTGATCCCAAAACCAGTCTGAAGTCTGTAGCTATCTTGTGTCCCTTAAAACCAAATTTCTTTAGGAAGAACCAGACAGATTAACTGTGTAGGGTGAAACAAAACACCATATTAATCCTGTGTTCATGGATTAATATTTGATTCACACCAATCACCGAAGCTGAAGAGTCTATTTGAGTGAGCAGGGATTTAATAAATTGACTGGAGGGCTCCTGCATTTTCTCTTTAATGACAGGTGAACACTGAACAGCCCAGATTTGAGAAGGACTCCTCAGGGCAGCACAGCAGCATCATACATCTCCATGCCTGCTCAGATGGGGAGAGGTCTTTTGAAGAGAAACTCCCAATCTATACTTTGTTTTGCTTGAAGGAAGTATGCTCATGCATCAAGGTGAATGAGGTTGCTTTGGATGAAACTGAATGGATGGAAAGAGTCCAGGAGCATCTTTGCAGCATCTCAGTCTCACACAAGTGGCTGGTAACCATTTTACAAGACCACACCCAATATTTTCTGAAAGAATGGAAATTGAAAATGCTAGAAATGTGTAGAGTGGCGATGTTGGACCCTGAGCATCACCTGTTCAGATGCACTTCCTCTGATCCTCAAGATGCAGTGATGTGAGCGTGACATAGACATCAGAATCCCATCAGTGGGGATTATTTTGACACATCATCACTTTCACAGGAGATTTTGTATTGCAGCACTTAGGAATGTTATTAACTATCTGAGATCTCATGGCTTGCCTCGTTCTTTGAGGTCCCATTGCAGCTGGACATAATTTTGTCAGACTTACTTCAGTTCTTTCAGGTCGCCTCAGAATCTTCTGCTGTTCTTGTCCCACCACTAATTTTTAATTAAAATATTTTACTTGAAAATTACTTCAGGGCCTTTGCTGTTTCCTAAAGATAGTAATTTTACTTGAAATTTTTACTATGATGAGACAAAATAATTTCCTCTTTTTAGAATATTGTCTTGCATGGAGCACTAGTAACTATGAAAATTGACCCCGCTCCTTTGGGCAAAACAATATTGCAAGGGTTGCTTTACAAATAATATAAACATATTTACAAAATAATAAACTAGTGTTGTTGACCCCTAGTTTCACAGAATTGAATTAGGAAATGGAATGGAAATGCTTAGTGACGATCCTTTTGGAGCTGCTGCTTGTGCCTTTCTGTCAATCCCCTGGTGCACCTGGCATCATCATCTTCCTCTCCAATGCAGTTGGCTTTTACTTCCTTCCCGCAGCATCTTTTCACCAAACTGCCCAATAAAATGGGCTGAGACCCATTGGGAATTGGAAACAAAATGAGGCAAACTCAGCTCAATCCTTTAGAGCTTGCAGGTCTGCTTTTTTCTAGAAAGAATGGGCACCTACATCTGGGTGTTTCATAACATAAGTCCATTTTTGCCTCAGATAGAATTCAAGCTTCTGTCCCAGTCACAAACACCAGCTTGGGACTGGTCTTCATGAATGATGGGGCTTCATTGAAAAGATGAGGAAAGAACCCTCAGCTGTGTCTGTTGTCGGTGTTGGCCCCATCTGGTGGTCCTCATGTCTGGGTTCACCCCCTCACAAAGTCCTCTGGAGCTGGAGGAGGCTTTGCTGAGCCCCTGGTCCTTCAGCCGTCCCTTGAGCCCACGTGTTCCTGCAGCCGCTCGTTCATTACACATCTGCCTGTGAGGAGGAGGGATGGAACAATGACACAACTCTGCGCCCAATTGCTGCCCTTGTCCTGTCCCTGCTGAGGAAAGCAGCAAACCAACCCATCTCCCAGGGCTGTGAGGGGAAATGGGCTGCACAGCACCATGCAAACAGTTAAACTGAGGGCTGCAAGTACAGCTCGTGGCAATTTATAATTGCCAGTTCTACATGGCACTAAATGCTAATGTAAAAAGTACTGAGGACTCCTTTCTAGTACGTTTCAATGCAAAATTGGAAACATATTTCTGTGTAACAAGTCACTAGGCACAACTTCTTGGGGAATAATGGTCAATGTTTTATGGGATTGCTTGTTAAAGCTGTTTCTAAATGGGAAGGACCCCAGGGAAGCTGGCATGAACAGTAAACATTCAAAGGAATAATTTGTGGTGACAAGTGATTCCTTCAGTATTTATTTAACATTTAAAATTTGTCTGAATGGAGAAGGAGGCCAAGGGCTGTGATTTGCTTCTGACTGTCTGTCTCTTGTTCGCCATGGGTTTCTCCAGGTTAAGGAAGCCCCTGGGAGGGGAGATAGCCCAGCTGATTCCTGGAAGCCATAAAGCTGAGGCGATTTGCTCATTGTCCTGTGTGGTTGGCTGTGCTTACATGGACCTTGTAACACACACCACACTTTGGGTCATTTCCCTTCCCCTTGTGAAAAATAGAGGAGCACATTTTGTTTCTTAAGTGCTCCATGAACAGCATTTTCCGAACTGCAACAGAACCAAAAGGACTCAGGACACTGCGCTGAACACAGAGCCTGTTTTCGTAGGGGAAAAAAAAAATTTAAAACAGAGCAGAAAGGCCATGATTCAGCCTGCCCTGTCATCCCCTTGGCCACAGCCATGCTCACCCCAAAATGCTGGACTGTATACTTACAGTGCAGGGACCTTTTGAGGCCAGGATAAGGAGACTGATGAAAAAGAAGGTGTCAATCAACAATAAAAACTACTTTTCCCAGGTTTTTGTACTGATCCCATCAGTTAATTTCAACAGGCAGCACTTCAGCCTCTCTCCTTTCTGAAATCTGTACAGAAAAGCCCCATCTGCCCTTGGGCCAGCCTCATGTCTGCCACCTTGCAGCTGTTCAGAAAGTAAAGATTTTAGTGTGGAATGTATCAAATATATGATATTTCTTTCAACAGTGCCAAACAGGATTTGATAGAAAGAGAAAATATACATGACAAATATTATTTCTTCGGTGAATATACCCCCAGACTGATGAAGGGTGACAATCTTTGCAGAAACCCTGTGTTTTGAATGGCAGCATTTTAATCACATTAAAGTAAATAAAAAACAGATGTAGAATGGAAAGCAAATACAAAAAGGTTTCTGAAAGGCCAAATGAGGTTCATTTTGAATTTGTAATTAATAGTTGGAGAACAGATTTATCAGTGTTTCCCCAGATATATTTTCCCCTAGGAAAATAAACCTGAATAAAATTTCATATTCTAAAGCACTGACAGATGTAGGGGTTTAAGTAGAAATCTTTGCCACCACCGCCCCCCCCGCAGCCCCCCCCCCCCCATTACCATTGTTTCCAAAAGTTTTCTCGTTCCAAATAACTTAAATAAAATTTTCTGGGTGTTGGTATCCAAGTCTATTTGGCATGCTATCCATCCCTCTTCCAGATTATTTCTGTATTTGAACACCATTCAGTAATTGTGAACTTAATTAATATTTAGTGTTTGTAAGAATCTGGGTTTGGGTAAAGGGTGTGGTGTCATGATAAGTCTTTTTGCAATTAATGGCTTCTTCCTTCAGTACTAGAAGGACAATTAGTGTTTATATTTTATTTATGTTCAAATTTTTATGATTTCTGAACTAAATCTTTAAGACACTCATGTTGGCTTCTGAGCACATCACTTAATGTTTTCCCTTGTTAAAAATAAGCAGCAGTCCAGATGTAAAGACAGCTTTTCCTGTAGTAATATCTTGCCCTTACTCAATTTGTTTGTCAATTACTCTTGGCTTCTGAAGGAGCAAAAACTCAAACTGCAGTCTGAAGGTGTGTTCAAATAATCTGCATTTGCCCTCTGAGTGGGGCCCAGCACATCTGCTCCATATGCACCTAGGGCACTCAGAGGGAAGATCTGATGACACATTTTTATCAAACAAACAGAAGTTTGCTGGAGGATGCCAACATGTGGCTGGCGTTGCACAGACAGCCTGGCAGGAGACACCCCCTGAGCACTGCCCAATTTGTGGAGGTGTAACACACTCTGACCTCCCAAAGTGAGTGTGAGTGATAAGGATATTTCCACTCAATCTTTAACTTGTCTCAAAATGAAGGGTACTAAGCTCATGCTTAAATCTGACATCATGGAAGTTGGAGCTTATAGGGTCACGATGACAAGAATGATGGAGAGAGATGATTTGCAAGGGTCTGAGGTGTCAGGACAAGGGGAATGGCTCCCCACTGCCAGAAGGCAGGGATGGATGGAATATTGGGATGGTTTTGTTCCCTGGGAGGGTGGGCAGGCCCTGGCACAGGGTACCCCGAGGAGCTGTGGCTGCCCCTGGATCCCTGACAGTGTCCAAGGCCAGGTTGGACCCTGGGACTTGGAACAGCCTGGGACAGTTGGAAGGATGATGCTGGATGGGCTTTTAAGGTCCCTTTCCACTCAAACCATTCCATGATCCTACGAAATGTCAAAGACAACACTATCCTTGACTTTCCTGAGACAAAATTCCTTTCAAAGGTATCCTGGCCTTGTCCACAGAGAAAAGCTGTCAATATGTGCCTGTAGAAAAAACTGGATTGCATAAATGCCCTATGTGTGTGCAGAGAAATGAATGAATTGTTATTATTAGAGGATATTTATTGGTTTTGTGTCTGTAACACAAAAAAAAAAAAAAAAAAAAGAAAAAAAAGAGTCATTGATAATACCAGCTCTTGGACAGAAGAAGAAAATGTATTAATTAAAAAATTCAGAGAGGAATATATTCAGAAGTGTGGCAATATCTGCTTCATTTTCGGCTGCCGTGTTGTGGGCACAGCGTGATGCCTCTAGGAGGTACCTGCAAATGGAGGAGGCAGACAGACAAAGAGGAAGACAACCCTTGGTCTCTCAAATCTGGCACTTTTCAGGCAGTTAAAGGTCCAGATCCCTCATATAACCATTGCAAGCCACACAGGTATCCAGTATAAATGCACACATTGTCATATGTTTTTGCTTCCCCTCAGCCCAGGGTCTGTGGCAGCTCTCCAACATCCTCTTCATGTGTTATTGTACTGCTGCCATCCCCCGTAGCAGAGTGCGAGGTTCTTTCTCCTTTGAAATGATTTCCCATGCCATTCCCAGACCTTGGTCCTCTTCCAAGTCCTCCGTAATCAATCTAGCATTGTAGGATGTCAGCTCTCATTTTCTTTCCTATGAGCTGATGTGACTATACATTTTATATTTGTGGCATAACAGTCTTCTTTCTGTTCCTGACTTTTGTTCATTAATTGTTTTCTTCCCCGAGAGATGTTATTCTCTTACTCTTTGGCCTCTTCCTGAATCATCACCACCTCCTTCTTCCTCTGTGTAGCGTAGCTGTGAGAATATTTTCAAGCAAAGGCAAATCAGCAAAATGTTTATTTCCTGATGTTATTGCACTTATTGGAGATCCTGCACTCTGTCTTGGGAAAAGGGACATAAAGAAAGGAGCAGTCTGTGCTTCTCCTTAAGGGCTGTACTGAGGGTGAAAAAAAGACAAAAATTGAGAATACAGAACTTCAGACTTCCTCTGGGGAAAGGTTGACAGTACTGTGGGGCCAGACTGTGTTCTAAATGAGCAAGTTCCATGGAAGCTCAAGAAAAAGGCTTTATTTTACCTTTACTCATGGTTTTCCCTCTCTGTTTTCTTCTGCCTGTTCTTATGCAGACCTGGGTTGGGGTTTTGTCCCTTTGAGGGCAACAGGGAGGCAAAGAGACACCATGACAGTGTGATGCTGGGGGTGACCTACGTGTCCCCCTGTGCTACATCCAAGCACCCAAGGGACAGAGGAGAATTAGGGCAAGGAGCTGCTGCCTTTTCTCTGATGCTCTTGCCACAGAGAGCACCGGTCCTGCAGAACACCAAGAGGAAGAACGAGCAGTGCTGGGAGGACTGAGGGTGAAGGAAAAGGGGAAAAGGAACACCAGGACTGAGAAAGGGGGTTGTTTTTCTCCCTTCCCATGCTGTTTCTGCAGGGATCACACACTGTGATGCACAGAGAGGTGGTGTCTTTTGCTGGACATCTCTGGATGAAGCTGAGTGATGGAGTTAATTGGCACCATTTCAGGAGATTCACTTTCCAGGCTGATGTTGTAGGGCTGAGGGAGGCCATTAGGTCAAATGGGTTAATTCTATACTAGGGAATCATGAGCCAGCAAGAGCTGGGTACAGCATGTTCTGGCTGTGATCCTTTTCTTCTTTCTTGGCCAAGTAGGACTGGCAAAACCAAATATTTTTATTATTTTGTTTGTGTAACACCCCTCTCCTTTAATATGTGTAAATAGTTGCTCTCAGGATAATGTCTCAGATGCAAAGCTTGATTTTTCCAAGGGAAAAAAAAGGCTAATCTGTCAGGATTCAAACAACATAATGGATTAATGCTCTGCTTTTCTGGAACAGATTTTATTAACAAACGTTTTCAGTTATCACAGGAAAGAAATAATTGCACCATCAGCATCTATGGAATAATACATTCATCCCAGGGCATATGCTTTTTTTTAACTATTGCATTCCTTTTGATTCTGAGCCAATGTATACTTGCAGGGAATTAAGGGGAGGAAATGAGTACAAAGCAGGATGACTGGTCAATAAACACCATGGTGATAAGGTTTCACGTTCTTCTTCCTTGCTTGGCATGCTGAATCATTGGACCCCATATGATAAATTGTAGCAGGGAGGACACAGTTTTCATTGTCGTGCCAGAGGACAAGCATTCTAAGCAAAACTGACATTTTGGCAGAGGGAGAGGTGAGGGGAGATGCATGCCAATATGTGACACTGTTTTGAATTAGACAGGAGTTTCCTGCTGTCGTCCAAAACTAATAGCCATGAGTTTTGTCCAAGAGAAAGGTAAGTCTCAGGAAGCAATGCAAAGCCCTTTTTAAACCCCAGTTTAGATGTCAGACATCTTTCATGAGCAAATGTCATGAAATAGTGAAAGTCATGGCAACAGCAAGCACTGGAGCCCTGTTGCTGGCGTTGCTAGAGGAGGCTCCCAGGGTGAGTCACTGCCTCACAGAGCAGAGAGCACCATTCATGCGTGGAGATCTGGTGTGGGTGGGACAGACCCTGCCCAGGAGCCTCAGCATCACCCTGGGGGCTTTCTGTGCTGGGCAGATACCCAGCATCAGTGAGCTGGTGACATCCATGTGGCATGAGGGGATCAGGTGCTCCTGCCCTCTGCCTGCAGACTGCTGTTAGCTCATATAGCTCCTCTCTTTGTGCCAAAAGCATCTTAATGGGCTGCCACAACAAAAGGAAATGCCTCTTTTGTTATTTTGTTCTGATTTTCCAGTCAAAATAAATTTTGTTTGGATTTTTTTGTTGTTGTTCGTTTGGATTTTGTTTCTTTGTTAGTGTTGTGGTTTTTTTTTTTTTTTTTTTTTTTTTTTTTCCTCTAGACAATTCCCCTTGTTTGTCCCAAGCTGGCAGCAGCTTTACCTTTATTTTCCTAAAGCAGTCTACTTTTATTTTCATCCTGGATTCTAATACCAGCTGGAAGACAGGGAGGACAGCAGAGGCAGCTCCACAATCTCAGGGTTTTTTTCCCCATCTTACATGATTCTATGATTCTATTTCCATGTATGTCCATTATTATCATGTATACATACATTTAGAGACAAAAATTTACTGAGTGGTTCCTTCCTGCTTTTCCCTCTTTCACAGATGAATTTAGTCCCCAACACCGATCTTCCTGTGGACTTGTGAGTGGATATGTCTGCTTGGAATGGGGCACTAAGATCAGATTTTACACCTGCTGTGAGAGAAACCTGGTCCCAACACTTTTCCACAGGTGTTTGCACCTCATATGGTGTTTTAGGATCAGTGAAGGAATACCACTAGGCCCCATAGAACTATTTGGGTTTCTTGAACATGGGATTGCAGATTAACCAAAGACATGATCTCAGAATAAAGGGGAGAAATTATATATAAGGCAAATAGGAGAGGGGAAAAAAAAAAAAAAAAAAAAAAAAAAAAAAAAAAAAAAAAAAAAAAAAAAAAAAAAAAAGAAAGAAAGAAAGAAAGAAAGAAAGAAAGAAAGAAAGAAAGAAAGAAAAAAAATCCCCAAACCTACTCCTTTCCTGGCATATCCAAATCATGCTAATGCCATTTTTGTTAAAAAAATTAACTCATTCTTTATAAACAGATGAATATATGCATCACTGCCTGGAAATCCATCTGAAAGCATTAAATGGTGTCTTCAAATTAATCTATTCCTTTTTTTTTTCTAGTTGCTGACCTCGCGTCTGCTTTTTTAAGTAAAACTGACAAAAGTCTTACTTCTGTTTGCAAGGGAGGTCTTTGTTCCTTGCACACCTACCTGTCTGAGATTGATTTCTGAGAATGTCTCCTCTTTACAAAGTGTATCTTTTAGTTCAGGGAAACAGAACTGAAGTTTTGCTTGAAAAAGGATTATAAATCCCAGTGTGGCACAAACTCCCATATGAAAAACGAATTAATAAGCTAAAGGTGCAGTGGAAAGTAATTTTTTTACCCTTCATTGTCATGCAGTGGCAGATTAACAGTTCTAGAACTTTGCTCCTAATAATAAATTTTTAGACACTTCTTTTGTCTGAGTAGGTCTTGATTATGATCTCAGGGATCTAGGTCTTTCTCACCTGGATTTTTTTTTTTTTTTTTTTTTTTTTGGGGGGGGGTGTGTGTGTGTGTGTGCGTGATGTGGTAGTTTCATGTCTTTGCCAGCTTGCAGGATCTTTCTGCATTTATATAGACCTCAGCTTGCTGTGGAACTGGGATCTGTGAGCTCCCCTGTAAAGGGTCTTGATGCACTCTGAAGAGATTTGTAGCTGCTGTCCATTTGCTTTGTCATGACCACATTAAATATATTTTAATATTAAGTATTTTTATGTCATGTGGTTAAATAAGCATCAAAAAAAGGCCATCTTTAAAAACAGAGGGAATATCCAAGTTGTGTAATGCAAAGGATACAAGCACGTATTTCTCACTTGTTTTATAATCCATGTGGAATAATGTGCTAATACTTGTTGTAGTGTGAAGATCTCTGTTTCAGCAGATTTTGACCACAAGAACTTGAATTTCAATTTGGATGTTATGCCTCCACAAGCATCAGGCCTGAGGCATTCAGAAAATTAATATCTGCTTCCCAAATATCCTATTGAAAACCCCCTGCCACATTCATCACAATAAAAATGAGAAATGCAATAAGAAAATAAAAAAAAGTATACTCTGGTTTTGTGTGTAATTGATTCCTCTTCACATTATTTAAAAACTGTATCTGCAGGCTTGACGTTATTAATAGAAATAGTCGCTTTTTAATAAAATCTTTCAGTTGACTCAAGTCTTACCCTCGTGGCTCATTTATAATCCTGATTGTGAGGAGCCAGGCTGGATGCTCAGCTCTGTCTTTTGCATCCTGAACTCTGGGAGTCTCACAGGCACTTTAGCTGTAGGAGTGATGGAGCTTTAACAACATTTTTATTGTGTTTAGGATGACATGACTGGTAGGGGCAGATGTGTGTATTCTCACTTAAATGGAATACAACTCCCATGTGTCTTTGCTGGGCTGTTTGCAAACAAAACCTCTTAGAAACAATGTTTGTTGTGCCCCTTCTTGCTCACATTCTTCTTTACTGGACCAGTAAGTGTTAACATATGTGATGGAGGGAGGAGGTGTTTGGAATTACACAACATATCCGTGCACTGGACACATGTCCCCAAAGGTAAATATAGCTTCAAATATAAGCAGCTTCTTCCTCTGTCAGGTGCACTCAGGGAAGTAAGAATAATCTCAAATAGCATCACTTTTTGTGCTTGCAAGACATTTTTATAGAACATATTTTATGTGGAAGCATCAACAGTTTCTTTTTATCTCATTATTGGACCAGAGATATTTGTACCCATGGGTCCCTAGGCTTCCACATCACAGCAGGGACCACCCTGAAATATCCAGGAGGGGGAACCTGACCCTGCAGCTGGGGTTCCTAGAATGAAGTAGGAGACACTGTTTGCAGTATATGTATATGTACAATTATATAAATCAAGCAAAGCAGCATAGCATGGAGAAATTGAAATTCCAATTGTGGCATTGTGTAAAATTGGTACATCAAAAGTTTTAGGGGTTTTTTGTGAGGAGAAGATGTGGTTGTTACTAAACAGCAATTCCTAATGCCTTTGCCTTGCTTAAAGCAGACCACTTTGTGCTGACGGACAATGATCTAGAACTTAAAAATGAACAGGCTTGATGGCAGTGAAAAAGCACTTACCTGTTGGCTGGTGCATTTGTGGAAGGTAAATTTTTAAATTTGTTTCTATAACTTTTAGTTTTCCTTTTTTTGTATAGAAATTATTTAGGGGCTGGCAGTTGATTTATTTCAACACTGTTCTTTCTGACATCTGTAAACTCTCACTGACATGTCTACAAATCTACGTTGTATTAGAAACAAAATGAAAAAAAAATTCAAAAGTCCATCAACTAATTTGTGGAAGTCATAATGACAAAAAGAGCACAGAACAATTAACTACTCAGTCGGGCACACTGTTTGCCATCTGGAGGGCTTTGCACACTAGAAGATGCAGACTGTGGAAGAAATCTTGAAAAGTGTTTTGAAAATTCAATTTTCACCTGATTTTGAAAACTGGGAGTGACCGTGAGGTCTGTCCACCTTCTGGATTTATAGCCCTGACTTTAGTGATGTGTCTCGTTTGGATATATCAACATTCACATGAAGTATAGTTCATGTTCTGAACAGCAGAATTTTGCCCAGGGCACAAACTGATGTAACTCTCAGTTTCTGTGTCATCTGACAGTTTGGCCTATTGCTTTCCCAAATCATTTGAAAGAGAAAAATAGGATTGTTGTTGTTGTTGTTGTTGTTGATGCTGCTGTATCTTAGTTACAAAAATCAGGGGTTCAGCCAGGGCACAGCATGGATTAAATTGAGTGGGCACTGGTTTCTGTACCAAAATGTTGAAAATAGAGACAATGAGGGCTGAAAGAGGGGGGTGACATGACTTAGTGATTATTTTCCTCTAGGCAACCACAGTCCCTTGACCAGAGCCAAACCAGCTAATTGGAATCCAATGTCTTTCAAACACTGATCAGCTCCCAGATAGTCTAATGAACTGCTAAAGCATTCCAGGCTGGAAATCAATTGTTATTAAAACCTTGCTGTTCTTTAACCAGGAAAAGAAAGAAGGAACATTTAAAACCATAAAACTCATCAGTTCATAGCCTAAAAAGAATTTTGCTCACAATCAGAAATATTTTAACTGCCATTTGACCTGAAGACCAGCAGACACAATATGGTTTTGCTGTCACATATCTTCAGAATCTGCCTATTAGTATTTAATTTTTTTGTTCTAGATTTTGTAACTTCATGCTGGAAGAAACCTGCAACCTAACCTCTTGCTGACTCATATTATGATATTTATTTTATTAATACTTAAATATACCCTTTCTGTTTCAATTACATTATAACAATATGGCAATAATACAAAGGAAAATTAAATTACCGGTTATGCAGCAAATAAAATAAAGTAAAATCAAGTCAAAGAAAAATACCCACTGTTTAGATGTGCACCCTCTTCTAATTTTGGGAGGCTTGATAGCACAAAACTACAATTGAGAAAGCAAAAAAAAGAAAACCAATAAAACACAACAATAGAACATGAGCTAAGGAAAGTGAATATTTGTAGGAGCAAATGATTTCTGGAAGTTATAGTCTATGTAGCCATGATAGGGAAGAACAGGAATACATGGAGAAATAGAATATGGTCTCGTGCTGGAACTTGAGATGATTGCACAGAGAGATGTTCGGCTGGGGTATGCACTGGTGGGCACACAAGTCCCTTGGAAATGAGAATATATGTAGGAAATAAGAGAATATATGTAGAAAAAAGTTATTATTATGTCATTTCCTCTTCAAAGTGGTGCTTGCATCTGTGAATCTCTAATTAAAGCTGAGGGCAAGTGCATCATTTATATGTGGATGTTGGGTTTCTCTTGCTGTCTGTCAGAGGAACCTCTGTTTCATCGTACTCCTGATTAATTAATTAAAGACTAAGAGACCTGTGATGCAGCTCTTGCTCTGCTCTGGCTCGAGTGACAGTGCTGAATCCAGCGCTAGTGTAATTTTAGAGCAATCTTTGTAGTTGTTTATTTGTCTGATGACTAGCTAGAAATATTTCTCTGTTCCTCAGAAGAAATTCAGATGGTTTGTTTGGAGGATAAGAAGATCTGTGCTTATTGATTATTGACTCAATTCCAGTGTTTCCTCACAATAAAGGCTTCTGTCAGGCAGAAATCAGAATGAACTCGTCCCAGATTGGGTTCAGACAGAAATCTGGCCCAGCAGAGGCTGAAGAAGAGGTTTTGTCTCAACTGAATCAATCCATGCATAGAAAAGAGGGGAATGGATGTAAATCCACAGCTTTCCAGAATTTATTTAAAGCCTTAATTTGGGTCAAGGAGTAACATGATGTTTGGCACCCAGTTTGCAGCCAGCTGCTGATGACCACAGGAATGGCAGTGTGTGGAATATGAGGAATTCATGACCTCAGACACATGAACACTAAGCCCACAATGACACATGAATCCACACATGAACGTGCTGTTGTGTACTCAGAGAAAGAAACTCTGCTAATATTTGCAAAGGTAGTTCATTTTCAGACTTTATTTTTGTGTTCCTTGCTTCCTCTTCTCCATGAGAGAACTGAAGCAGAGAGGTGCGTTTTCCCCAGACCCATGCAGTAGCCCCAGGATGAGGATTATGACAGAAAATTCAGTATTTTTGGCCTAAATAAATAAATCTGCCAGAAGAGAAAGATAACAGGGCTCTTTTCTTATAACAATAATTTTTCCAATTATTTGTTTTGTTTTGTTTTGTTTTGTTTAGTTTTCAATTCAAAAAATTCTCCTAGCTTGTTTGTAGCTGTAGTGGAGAATTCCTGCATTTTTATATTGGGGTGGCTCAATTATAGGCTCAATAAGATTATTATAATTAAATTTTGTGTGTGTATATATATATATACATGATGTATCAATTATAATATAATTTATGGCCATCCCTGGAAGTGTCCAAGGCCAGGCTAGATGGGACTTGGAGCAGCCTAGGATAGTGGAAGAGGTGTCCCTGCCCATGGCAGGGGTGGGATAGATGAGCTTTATGATCCCTTCCAACACAAACCATTCCATGATTTTTATGAATTTAAGATATTAAATATTTCCAGCAGCCACTGGCAGAGGGTGTCAGGGCCAGGCTACCAAGGGTGCCACAAATACCCAAACCATGGATCAAATGCCTGCTCTGTGTACTAGTTGCTCCTGCCAACACCCTTATCCTACATCAAGGAGGAGGCAGAGGAATGGAAAAGAATGGTGACCACAACCTCAGTAACTACGTGGCTGCAAATTAACAGTGCGTGTGTCTCTGCAGTTCTCCTCTGGTCTGCCCAGTGCCTACTTGATCCCAGCTCAGCTGAAAAGCAGCAGAGCTGGCTGCTAACAGTCCCCAGGCTTCCAAGCACCTCTGAGTACCATTCAGGTTTATTACTGATTTTTCTGTGTGTTCCAGCTCCACGCTGTCTGCCTTGATTTATTCCATATGTCCTAAATTAAAATGTGTCATGGTATGGAGGAAGTCAGTAATCCCTCTCAAATTTCAGTTGGATACTGCTTGAATCTATCTGCTGTCTGCTCTTTATGCTACCCCCTGGAAAAGCCTGAAAAGGTCTGAAATACCAGCTGCTTCTTTCTTTTCCACTCTTGCTTTATCTCCTCATAGTCGACTTTTCAGTATTAAATGCTATGAACCCACAGCTGGGCTCACAGAGGAAATGAAAAAGACACTAGAAACATTAGATTTTGTCACCTCAAGCTGTGTTTGCTGTGGTGCAATCACCTGCCTGTGATCTCAGAGGTGTAAGCACCTCCCGCCCTGCCCTGTGCCACCTCAGGTTCACTCCTGTGACAGCAGTGGCATAAGGACTGTGGCATATCTACAGTCTGCAAGGAATTTAGGCATCTCTCCTGTTTCTGGCAAGCATGCCTCCTTCATTATGCTGCAGAAGAGTAAACCTTGCTGCACTCCCTTGTTTAAAAAAGAAACAAAAATCTCCCCCTGTTTTACTGCAAAGCTGAGCCTACTGAGCTGTTCTTAAAACTAGATTTTGAAGCCCAAACTTCTTGATGGCTTAAGCTGTTGTGTGCCCTATTTACTGGGCACAGAGCAATGTACTTCATACCCTTCATATGACTTACTGGGATTATTAATTTTTCTTTGGCTTTGAATTTCCTGAAATGGTTTGTAAAGGATGTGGTGTGGGGTTTTTTTGTGGGTTTTTTTTTTTGGTGGTTTTTTTTTGTTTTGTTTTGGTTTGTTTTGTTTTTTGTTTTGTTTTGTTTTTTGTTTTCCCCAGAGAGATGATATAGGTCTTGCATAAAAATAAAATTAAAATCTTTGAAAGACTACACTGTTGGATCTGCATCCTCATTTATTCAGGGTGTGTGTCCAGACTGACAGCTGGCAAAGGCAAAATGCAAGAGGCAGCAGCACTTTCTCAGGGACTGTGAGTGAGGAATGAATCAAGGGACTTAGAAAGAACTAACACGCTCTTTTCTGGCTGTCAAAGCCCTAACTTTGACTTTCCATTTTCCATCAGAACCGCTGCACTGCATACACCTTGTTTTGGGGACAGAACAAAGAATATTGGGTGTTGCTCTTGTTTAAAACACAACCAAGGTAGTTCCAGGTGCCCCAGTAGTGGCAGCAGGAAGGGGTGGATTTAGAATAGAGTACTGCAGAAACCACAGTATACCTTTCCAAACTGTCCAGTAATAGAAAAAGGAACAAGTTATTTAAACATTAAATGAGGGTGATCACTTTGTTGATCACCTCACTGAAGTCTACACTAAATTAGGGTTTCTTGCAATAGGTTTCTGAATTTACCTAAACAGATAGTGAGTATAGATACCAATATTATTTAGAAAAATCCAAAATTTTGTTTTCTTCTGAGTTATTTTGTCTCTTCCATGTATTTATAAATTTTCTTCCCTTTTTGATGAAGAATTCCAGACTGTTGAAACATATTACTGTCTCTCCTTTTAACTTTTTCTCCTGAAATACCAAAAACAAAGATGAGAACCAAAGCGAGAGATTGGTGGGAAAGGGGTTTCAGTCTGGCATTGAATTTCAGGTGGTCACAACACTGCCCTTACTGGTCTATGTGACATCTATTTTAAATGCAATACACATACAGGAGCAGTGAACGAAATACTGTGTTAAATGGACTCATGAAAAGCAAATGACTTTAGGAGAAGGCAAGAAGCCCCCTGGTAACCCACCATGCATCACAAGAAATAAATGCAGATAAATCTTCCTGCTATGGTTGTTATGGACTTTGTGTATACCTCTTTTTAATTATTATTTCAATAAAAATTGAATGACCAGCATATAAAAATTTAGCCCAAACAAATGAAAAAATGTGAACCACAGACTGATGCATATTAGTGAGTGTTGGTATTTGCTTAGGGACTCATAGCACATTTTTCTGCCCTGATCAATTCACTGATCCTAAAATCCAGTTTGAAAACCGAAACCCACATGCAACTGCATCACACCTGAGCCTTTGTTATGGGTTACCGAGGTGGATGGGATGGATGATCTGTTACTCTGCTGAAGCAAGTTCCACTCATCCAAAAAGGAAATTTTGGAAATGGAGGGGATTTTTTTCCCCTTCAAACTAGGAGTATAATGTTCTTAATTATCTATCACCCCATTTCTGACACCCCACTTGTGTCTCCTTTGTGTCTCCTTTGCTATGAGCTGATAATTGTTGTATTCTTTCTTCCTTGTAATACTTTCCTGTTCTTCCCGTTAGTGATGAATACTGGTAAAAAATGTGTTAAATACTTCCATCCATTTTATGTAATGTGGATGTATTAATGAACATTAATAATTTAATCTTTTACTTTATAAATAATTAATATAAAACAAAAGGAAAAGCATGGAGGGAAAATTTTGAATTCTCTATGAGAAACACCAGAAGGTTTTGAGAATGTTTCCCTGAAAAAATGTGCATAATCTGTATGGGGGTTTTTTGACATGCATTGTTACTTTATATGCAATGATGCTTTATCCAAGTATTATGTACCATTTTGAGAAATATTGGCATGGCAGCTGGAAAATGGTATTTTCAAAGGAATTTTACAACTTATTTTTTTAAATATACACAGTATATATTTATAACGTATATCAATGTCTGTGGTACCTGACACATCAGAATGGTTCCTAAAACCCTCTTTCCAAGAACACAGAGAAGCTGTAGCCTAGAGAGGGAATTGTGCTTGTGAATTTTTAACTGAGATCCAGGCTGCAGGCAGCCTTTGGAAGCCCCCAGTTTAATTTTGAAGGATCAATAAAACCTGGTGTGTGCTGCAAGAGGCTTCATCTCCTCATCTTCTAAAATAAGCTTTTATTATCTAGGCCTGGAGCTGGTGAGGAAAAGGAGTGGGGGAAAGGAAATAATCAATCCACTCATCCTCCAGAATTCCTTCTGCTCTTGAAAGTAGAAATGTGAATGTTGTTATTTTTAACCATTACTGTTGCTTACAATAAGCAGTGACAGCACATCCCCTCCACAGAGCAAGGAAAGAACAATCTGATGTTATATTTATATTTATATTTATATTTATATTTATATTTATATTTATATTTATATTTATATTTATATTTATATTTATATTTATATTTAATAATAATTATTATAATGATAATTATAATAATGTTTAATAAACACTCAGTTTATTTTAATGCTACTATGTGTATTGTAATAGAGGAAATTCCAAAGCAGGCAAATGTTGCATGTGGAAACAGACTCAGAAATGGTTAAGGCAGGCCAGGAGATAAAATTTAGTTCATCAAGATCATAATTGTTTTGCAAATAAATCAAAAGGCACTGCTTAGGTTTTTCAACATTTCAGTCATACAGCTGGAAGAATCAAGGTTGTTGGAGTCTTTTGTCCACTAACTTGTGCACAGGGAAAGGCAGCTCTGAAAAGTGACAATAATTAGCTGAATGTTGTTAAGGAGAGAAGTTCCCATCCACCAGAGCAAGGCAGCCTGAGCACTGCCACTGCTGCCCAGTAGTGCTGTGGGTTTCCTTTATTTACAGTATTTGGCTGTGTTTTTTATATTCTGTGAAATGAATGAGTAGCATTTAAACTGTACTTTAACATAATATGATAACACTGATTCTTCCAGCTTGGTTTTCAGGGAAAAAAAACCTGAAAATCTCAGCTGTTCCTCAGAAGAAATTTTGTTTGTTTTCTGTGGGTTACGTCCGATTTTCTTGGATAGTGCTTCCCATCACTGCTGTAGAAATGTGATAGATGGGGTCATTCATATTATTGTTGGTGATGGACAGCAGACAAAACCCCAAGAGCTTTGGATCAGCTTGGACAAGCACTCATAAATCTGGACTTCCTGAACTCCAGGAGGCTCCTCCGGCTACCTCTTTAATGCTCCACTTTATTTTGAGTTTCCAGCAAGGAGCTCTCAAAGTCTGTTTGTTTTTATACTTTTTGTCTCACCGGCCACAACTTGTTTTCACTTTATGGCAGATAAATTTGGGGTTCTGTCATGGGGCACTGCTGCCAGGGGTCTCTGTTTCAGTCTCTGACACAGCTACAAGACCTTTATCAGCTCCAATTAAAAGTGTAGCAACAAAATAATGATGAAAATCTGGATTTGCCCACCTAAACCAGTTGTTGGAAGAGCAAAGTTGACTCATTGTCCTCAGTGTACCGAGAAAATATTGTGCAATCCTCTGCCTTCACCTAATTGGCAAAGATATGAAGTACACAATGAGATTACATGTTATATTTTATAATATTTTTCAATATTACATGTTGTTATCTTTCTCTAGAGGAGGTGGCAACAAGTTCCAAACCAGTTATTTTTTTGTCTTACTTTTTTTCACATCCCTTATGCACACGCAAGAACTTTTAACAAGTTAAATTGCTTTTTCCTCATAGTTTAGTGGACGCCTTTTGTTTTTCAAATTAACTTTGTATGACTTAGGACTGAAGGCTCTTATCTTCCTAACTTAAAACCCACTACACCTAAAGACCATCTTAATGACCTGATTTCAGAGCCTACCTAAACTAAAAGAAGGTGAGATGCCAATAATTCACTTGCTATGTTGCTCCAGAACATGTTGGATTTTTCTGAGGAAACAAAATTCCCAGTTATTGTGCATTCTATAGATTTCCATCCTGTCTGATTCTAGGAAGAGATTTCTTGTGGATGTCAGAAATGTAACTCATGCCACTTCTTCATTTGGAAGGCATAACACACTATGTAACTATTAATAATTACCAGTCAGATTCCTGACTGTGTTTTTATCATTGGAATGCTGGACCTGGAAAAAGCAGTACAGGCACAGAGGCACACACCCCTGGCTCCCAAAGAAAACACTTCCAGAAGAAAACAACACCCATAAAAGTTAAAGTGTTAATTCATTGAGTTTAGATGATGAAGTGAATAATTAGCAGCCTTCTACTGAATAATCTGTTTTGTGGATTATCGAATCTGTTGCCAGTGTTAAAATTTTCCTGTCCCCACAGCAGAGGATTTAAAAGTCTAAACCAAATAAAACAACCAATGTCTCATCAAAATATACTGTTTCCTCTACTTTTCTGCTTGGCTGCACTTGTTTGCTAAATCCTTCGGCAGCAGAGAGTTGTGGGTGTTCGAAATATATATATATAATCCAGTCTAAATATCTGGTAAATGCTCTACTCTAAAAACAAAAGAAAGCAAAACAAATAAAAAAGAATCTCTTACTGTTTAAAATAACTCCAGAAAATAAAACTCTTATCAAAATATTTCTGTTAATCATGGTTAATAGCTGATTAATGACCAAAATAATTTACGCTTTCAGAAAAGCAACAGTTTCAGTACAGATTTTTTCTCCTGCAGTGTGTTCTTCCTTTTCTTTCGTGAAAAATACTGATATTTATTGGTGCTTAATAAGGACTCCATGATTTACTCAGCATTGCCCTCCAAGAGAATAGGTTTTCTGATCACTGGATAAAGGGAAAAGAAAGAGGACATGAAGTCTCTGTTCCAGCAGAGAGCAGTAATTTTGCAAACCACAAGAATAAAATTTAGATTTGCAAGTGACCCAAGAAACAGGTAGAGCTGAGTGATGCTTCTCCTGTTAACAATCCACTGACTCTCTTCTCACTGCAGAAATTCCAAGTTTTAATCTTGTAGGTGAAGGTACTTATTGAAGGCTGGAGCTCGGAACAGTTGGATTATGTTGGTGCTGACTGTTTTGGTACAAAAGGAGGTACAGAATGAGGCTCACAGGTGCCACCATCCACACCTGCAGGGCTCTTGGCTCTCACAGCACTGCAGCTAATAGTGGCATTCCTGTAAACAAGGCACATCTTGGCAAAGATCACCTCAGATTGCCACAAAAACATGGGAATAAAAAAAGCCAGAGAACCGCTACAATGCCCTCTGAGCCGTGTTCCTCACTGCCGACATCTCCCAGGCTATTACACTGTATTTTTGACAGTTGTTGGGGTGAAGCAGCTATTTAGGCATAAGACAGATTGGGTTTGTTAGGGCTGATTAGTCACAGGTTTACACTAAACTCCCGGGGAGGCAGTTTCTGGGTGCTCTGCTTTGGATCCTGTCTGTGGGAAAAGCTGGAGAGGGAAGGCGGGCTCTCATCCCCTTGTTTTTCTGGGATCACTTTAATTGGGAGCACTCCCAGGTTCAGAGGCAAAGACTAAGAACAGGAAATTGTAGCTGGACTGGCAGAGGCACGGCCACATTTTGGCACCTTGTCTGTACATATGTGCTGGAGGAACACATACCTTTGAAGATGAACTCCATGTGCTGTTTCAGAATGTTTATACACGAAAAAACGGTTTCAACACGGGCTTTGGTACCTCTCAAATAAATGAGACAAGAAAGTAAAACACTACTGTTTCACAAGCTCACTAATCTGATCCTGATTCCAGGCTCTGCAATGTATTTATAATACTTCACAACATGTGGTGTCTAGAGGAAATGCTACCTTCTTTCAGCAGTCTGGCAAATGTGTTGTGAGATAGTCTAACGACAGGAATGAATCAAGAGGTTTCTCTGGTTTGCTCTGGCACAGGGGTAATCTGGACACAAGTGCTTTTAAATGGCATTTTCAAAACTTTCCATGAGATAATGGTGGTTCTTACGTGATTTACTTCAAAGCAAACAAGATATCTCTGTCCCCTCTTACACATCTAAAGGCACCATGCCTTGGAGTCAGACATTATATCCTTCACTGTGCACCCCATCTATCAGAGTGAGGTGGAATCATTTATCTCTCCAATTAAAGGAACTTGAGGAATTGTAAAAGTTTTGAACAAACCTGCGCTTGTACCTTGATAGGTTTAATCTTTCCATTATTTGGTCCCTTCTGTGCTGGCTGCTGTGGGAAGTGGCTGCATTAGCACAATGGAAAAACCACCAGAGACAGCTGGGTTAAAAGCTATTGTCATCTGACTGCTGAATTCAGACAAAGGCATTTTGGCTGGTGGCCTCCAACAGCTGGCCCCGTTACAATCAGGATATATTAGCTCTGCTGGTGGGGTGTTGGCTATTTTTGTGCCCCTGTTTCCCCGGCTGGGATGCCTGAAAGGTGTCAGCATGTTGTGCTGGCCCGTCACCGCCTCAGGAAGGTGAGGTGTTGATGGATCCTACACTGGGTGCCAGCCCCACAATGGGACTCACATGGTTTGGGATGCCTGAGATCCCTAAGAGGAAAAGGAGGTGGGGATGAGATGATCATGGAGCATTTGGGATAGGAAAAGTGAAGAAAAGACCCTCTACAGGAAGTATTTTAAGCCTGGTTAATTGCTTGGTGATCTGCAGCAGAATTCCATGTGATTGCACACTTGGGCTGCTCCAAGGCATCTTCTCTTTCGGTCTCTTTGTCTCTCCATTGATGATCTGATGTATAAAGCGTTGGTTTATTCACTCACTAAAGCGTTGCTTTATTCACTCACATACCCTCCATTTCCACCAAAACTGAAGTGAATGGAAGCAGAGAAGGTAGGATTTGATCTCCTGTGGAGCTGAGCTCATCAAGGCACACACAGCACCAGCCAAGGTGCGCAGTAGCACACACAGGGTGACAGAGAGCAGACCTGGAATGGTCTCTGTGCTGTGCTCTTTAAAAACAGAGCAATCTTATGGGTCTTTCTTTCAGACACAAAGCCAGTTTCATAAGTACAAGGATCCAAGATTGTCCCTGTTTAGTTTAATGACTCCCAAATTAGGTGTTGTGGTCATGGAACATGGCTACTAAAAATCCCCGAGCAGTGTTAAGCCTTCTTGTTGCTCAGTCTGATGTCCTGATGTCACAGGTGCTGTGCCTTGTCATGCTTTGCATAAACTCAGAATAATATAGTGCCTTGTCCTTCAATATTCCCATCCTAAATTCCTCCCAGAGCTACTCCTCTGAAGAAGGTGTTTCCAACCCACTATATATTTTAAAAAACAAACTTCAACAGAGAAAAATCTGAAGGTCTTTGTTCAGATTAGCTCGAAAAGACTTGAAATTAATTCTGTAACTTCAAGACTACCAAGTAGGAAGTACTTAGACTAGTGCACAGTAGTAGTTAGCATGTACTGGAAAAGGGACAGGTAAAAATCCAGGAAAAATAAGGAAGTTTCATAAAACAAAAACATATCCTGGAGCTCAGATACTAAATCTTTGTCAAAAATCATTACTAAGATCATAACAACAAACTATGGATTAAATTTTCTTGTTCCTAAATTAATCAGCCCTCTTCTTCATTGAAACATTATGAAGGATATTACTGCAGTATCAAGAATGGTCTTTCTCTAAGTCAATGGATAATTCAATATGCAATCTCTATCAGTTCCTGTGTTTACACATTGCCTTGCCAAGATGTCAGTGGAAAAGTGCCTGCCATTGTTTCTGAATATCAGCTATTAATTAAGTCGCTTGGATTTTTCTTTGAAGATAAAATTTGCTCATAACAAATGAAGTATTGCTTTGAGATGAGAAGAGCTAACATGCAAAAAACCTAGTTGCTGAGACACAGGATGCACTGTATTTTCCCTTTCCTGCGTGTACTCTTATTTATTAATAAAGCAAAACAAATCCATCAAACCCCAAAGCTGAATAATCTGCAGAGAACCAATTAATTGAAAGACACCGACCATTTCTGCCTTCCCCCATTCTCCTTGGCCAGTGATGTAGCATGTATGTGGTAGATCCTTTAGCACCACAGTTAATTGTTTACACTACAAAGTCAGCCTTCCTTGCTGGCTTGGATAATCTTGCCAAGTGGAATTACAGGCCTGGTCCCCTGCCAGACTTTACTCCCAGACTTCATTATTTAACTGTTTCTTTGTGCAGGCCTGGGGTGTCACTTGGGCTGGCATGAGTCACTGGGCCATTTTGTGCACACATCCACCAGGGCTGTGGGAACAAAGTGAGGGACACTTCAAGCACATGCAGGTATTACGAAAAAGTGGCCTCACTTCCTCTTCCAGCACCTTAACAGTGTGTGGAAAGAGAAGCTTGGAAAACCGTGTGTGGAGATCACAAAGGACCCAGAACTCATTTTTAAGAGAAATGCGGATTTTGCTTTAGCATCCTTAATTCCTTGCAGAACTTCCTAGAAGGTGGCTCCTTGCTGGACACCTGGCTGTGGGACTGGTCCCCTCCCCTGCGTGGTGTGGTGTTCGCACACAGACAAAACAATTTATTGTGTAGAACAAGTCTTTTAAAGAGCACAGAGGTCTGTGCCCACAGTCAAGTGATCCTGGCCAGGCTGGTGCACTGCAGAAATCTCACAAAGCTGCTGTGTGGAGCCAGGCTCTGCCTCGTGGTTCCCACCATGGAGGTTCTGCAAGAGCTGCAGGGCACAAGGCTTACCACAAATGTGGAATGAATGAAAGCTGCTGCAACCTCAGAGTAATCATCCATAGTTTTAAATTGACAGAAATGATGAAAATTCTGATAGAAGGCACTCACTGTTGGCCAGAAGAATTTGAACAAACTTTTGCTCATTAAGAACACAAAAACCCCAATCAGATGCATCATGGAGTGGATAAACAGAGTATAACAGGGGCATTATTTCTCCTTCCACCCCCAAATTTCACTGTCATTTCAAGAATTCAGGGCACAAGGGTCTACCTGAACAGCTGAAAGAGAAGAAAAATCTTTTTCCCACTCCCTGCATCCTTTCATCACTGTCTTCTCCGTTATTTTCTTAACACATTTCTTTAAATAATACTCATAAAATAAAATCTTCCATGGTTCAGTGAAAGGTTTAGTGAACACCATCCTGTGAGTTGCTGCTGGTGCTGAGCTTTTTTTCCTGGGCTTCCAAGGCCTCATCATGGTCTTCATGTTTCTGAAGAGCTCATTTCAGCAACAGGAGGAAAACGGCACTTTTCAGTTTATCTCTACCTTTCAAGGAATTAGGGTGGTGGTTTAAAGCCCTTTCTTGTAGCTGAGTTTCTAAATATAAAGGAAAGGCTTTTATTTTTTTTAGAAACAACAAAGAATGGCTGAGAAGGACAGACAGAGATGAATGCAGTGACAGGAGTCAGGAATTCCTGCATTCTCCATCTGACTCTGATCTCTGGGGTCTTTAGTGTGTGACTTGGTTCTCACTCCTTGGTGCCCCTCTCCTTAAAACAGCAATTTTAAATTTAAGTGAAAGCCACACAAGGTAAATCATTAGGTGTTGAGGAGGAATTCATTAGCAGATTCTTGGAAGGTGGCCTTATAATCAGGTTGTGGGGTGGTTGATTTAGCTCAGGAAAGACAGTTAAATAGCCACAAGAAAGGCTATACAGCTCATAACTTGTGCACTTTTCTTGCCAGGGCTGCAAACCTCTGGGTTCAAAAAGGTCTGAGGGCTGCTAAGGCAAGAACTTGTGCAAGCACCAAGGCTCCACGAGTCTGACACTGGAATGAAGAAATATGTCACTGCTGCCGAATCCCCTTTTGTGAATCACTAAAGCTGCTGAGAACAGAACAACTGGAGGCCGAAGATTTCCTCAGACATCCCTTGGGGTCATGCACGGTGGGGTAAAGCTGATCCCTCATGAATGCTGACAGTATTTAAATCCAGTAGGTGCTCCGGGCCAAATATTTAAACTGCGAACAAGGGTTCCGACCACAGAGCAGACATTTAAAAAAATGCATGATGACTTATGATAGACTGTTCTCCTACAACAGAGTGCGACATTGCAGCTGGGGCTCCTGGGACTGTGGAGCAACCCAACCCCAGGCTGTACGGGAAGGGTGAAGGAGGTATAAGCTGAAAGATGCCACTTTCAGAACTCTTGTGGAGGCAGGGAGCTGAGCTGTAACTTTTCCAGTTTCCTGAACTGGAGGCAATTGCCCTTGAGGTAATTGGTTCTGCCATGGTCTTGCTCCACAGCTGCCTGCACTGTCACCCTCTCAGTGAGCTATAAACATCAGAACACACCTTTCTTTACACAGAAAACTTCTCCTGGGAGTTTACTTTAAAAAAATCCTTAAGATATCTCTTATCCTTGCCTCATCTGTTCTCATCTTATAGCACCTCTGTTCCTTCCCACTCTCTCTGTCTTTCCCTTCCTAAAACTGATCCAGCTCAGAAAATGATGAATTTCCCAATACCAGTTTCCCCTAACTTTTCTCCTTTTCTCTTCATTGGCTGGGAACATCCTATTTCAAAAAAATTCTACCCTATTTTTGCTGACGTAAGTCATCTCCAAGTGTTCAGGAACAAAGTATCCTGTGTACCCCATCCTCACATCCCACCCGTGAAGGGTGCAACCACAGCTCCATGCCATTCCCACAAAGGACCGACATGTTCCAAACCACAAAAACAATTTGGCCAGGCAAGGCAGACAACCTAGCAAGGAAGACACCGTGCCCTTTTTTTGCAGGTCCCATCCAGGCTCCTTGCTTGGAGCCTGCAGAAGGCTCCCTAGCCCTTCCTACCTCGCCTGCAGATGTCAGCTGCTGCCGATACAGGAGGAGAGATTTCCTCCTCTATGCCTTGCCATTAATCTCTTCTGGAAGCTGTGGCTGCTGCTGCTGCTAACTTTGGTGAACCCAGGAGCAACAACAGCTGTTCCTTCAATGAACCTTCTCACCATCAAAGGAGTCTGGGAATCTGTTCCCAATTGTGGACTGGAAGAGGCTGTGCTCAACAACTTCACCACTCCCATATTTTTTGCTCCCTTTTAGAAGAAGGAGGTATCAAATAACTTTCCATTTTAAACCGTCAGGAAAATTACATATCCTCTGCTTCAAGCGTATGACCCTGGAAATCACAGGGCAGGAGGCCTCAGGGTTGTGGCTGTCCAAATGTAAATTACTCCCTGCCTGACTCTATGGTGCTATCACAGTTTTGGAGCTGCTGGATGTGGCACATGGCAACACCAGCACCCCAACGCCCCTGCAACCAAAGACCTTCCAGAAGCCCTAGGGCACTTAAATTCCAGTTTGTGTGAAGCTGTCCTGAAGCACAGCTGGGCAAGCACAGGCACACTCTAAATAAAGGAAATTTGAATTGGAAATACTTAAATGTTTCACATTTAGGCAAATCAGGACCTTTTTTTTTGATGCTGGTTCCTCAGGAGAACACTCCGGCTAACTTCAGCTCAGCTGCTGCACATGCACTCTGCAAGGTTGTGAGTGTTGGAAAATCACAGAATGGAATCACAATCCTGGAACGGTTTGGATTGGAAAATAAATTAAAGTTCTACTCACTCCAACCCCCTTGCCATGGGCAGGGACATTTTCTACTACCCCAGGCTGCTCAGATCTGACCATGAGATTCATCTCATCAGTCATGGAAATAATTCATTGTTGCTTACATCACCTTCTCTTATTTATCCATGCTAAAGTATGGTTTCCAGTTGTGGGTTTTTTTAATCCTGTTGTTTTTCTTGTAGGTTGTATCCCTGGGTGTATTGCCTGGGCCTGAAGCACACTAAAACATATTATCCCTTCACTGAAAACAAGAGAAACAACTCTGTTCCATGAGTACGACAGATATGGCTGAGGTTCTGCCACAATTCACTCCATTAACCTTTTGAGAAAAATTCTTTAAGTTATTTTATTCCTGTATTTCTGTTCAGCTGAAATATCACATTCGGCAATGTCATAACATAACTACCAAAGCAACCAAATGCCTCTGTGGAAATATCCAGGGCCTGATCCTGGAGTTCCTTAATGTGCAGTGACACATTCTGTCCTTACAGATGGCTCCAATACTCTTCAGAAACAACACATTGGTTTTTTTTTTTTTTTCCCCTAAGAATAATGAGTTGAAGTTTTTCTCCTGTGCCGAGGAAGTCACAACTACAACCCAAAACTTGTTTAGGCAAGCCGTAGAAAAATGAGGTTGGAACTACAGACAGAATAAATAGAACAAAAGTGAAATGACAGACAATCTGTTTCAGTGGATTTCCCATACTACTTGTTTACTTTTTTCCCAAGTTATATGCTCTTGCTGGTTCAAATATCCGTGGAAGTGGAGCACTTGCAGCTGAGCCCTAATAATACTGTATAATGCAACTGTAGAAGGCTGGAGATCTGGAGCTCTGGTTATGTTTGACAATGTGTTACAGGTCACTTAGGTAGTGAACTTCAGATCTGGGCTTAAAAACACTGAATTGCTCATTTTGCTTTTTGTATTGATATTTGCAAGACACTTCTCCCTGGCTTCATTTTCCTAAAGGAGGTAAAGAATAATGCCCCCAAGTCTCTTTATTCTCTGCCATCATTTCCTTCCTAATCCAAACATTCCATAAGGGTTAATTTGAATGAGATGGAATTTTTATAACTATCTTGTTCATTTTTTAATTCATTTTTATACAGCCATGAGCATGGGCTTATCCTACTGTTGCTGAAACGGAAGCTCAAGGTCTGTTAATATAACAACCCTGTTTGGCAGAAAAACAAGCTCAAGGAAATTTTGCAGTTTAGGAAGTTCAGGAGATTTGAATTTTTTTGGTATGTCTGGATTTTCACTAATGCTGGCCTGAAATTCCACTTTTACCAAAGATGGATCTCTTTCCAGTATGTTTTCCTTGTCATTTTGGAAGTGCAGATGCATTTGCTAAATGAACACATGTTAATGTTGTGTGGGAGAAGGAGATCAAAACTAACATAGGACTGAAAAGTGAGACTGAGGCAAGAAATCTGTTAGATTTTTTTAAAATTCTGATTTTTTAATCCCTTAGGGTGTTTTTTTTTTCCTTCTGTTAGAACTTATTGAAACAGACTTTTTTTTTTAATCATAGCTCTTCAGGCAGCATCCTGCTCCTAAAATTTACTTCAACCATTTGCCGTTAAAAACAGCTTAGCTGAAACATCTTTCAAAAACATATCTTTTGAGTCTTCTCACTCAACAGAAGTCAGTTCTGAATTATTACTCTTTTCCTTCTGGGAAGATATTGTGGTCTTCAAAGAAAGCTGGGTTCCAGAGCATGAAAACAGTCTTCTTCTTTGTAGCTCTGCTATTTGTAGGGCGTAGTATGTGCACGTATTCAGGGTTCACCCTTTTATCCTGATTTTTCTATACCATGTCAGAAAACCCCCCATGTTTTCTTTCTCATTATCTCAGTCTTTCCTTCTTTCCTCCCTTCCTCCCTTCCTCCCTTCCTCCCTTCCTCCCTTCCTCCCTTCCTCCCTTCCTCCCTTCCTCCCTTCCTTCCTTCCTTCCTTCCTTCCTTCCTTCCTTCCTTCCTTCCTTCCTTCCTTCCTTCCTTCCTTCCTTCCTTCCTTCCTTCCTTCCTTCCTTCCTTCCTTCCTTCCTTCCTTCCTTCCTTCCTTCCTTCCTTCCTTCCTTCCTTCCTTCCTTCCTTCCTTCCTTCCTTCCTTCCTTCCTTCCTTCCTTCCTTCCTTCCTTCCTTCCTTCCTTCCTTCCTTCCTTCCTTCCTTCCTTCCTTCCTTCCTCTCTTCCTTCCTCTCTTCCTCCCTCCCTCCTTCTCCTTCTCCTTCTCCTTCTCCTTCTCCTTCTCCTTCTCCTTCCCTCTCCTTCTCCTTCTCCTCCTTCTCTCTTTTTTCTATTTTTCTCCTTGTCTTTTTGCTTCCCTTCCCATTCATCTCTCAGTCTATCCCTGTCTCTCCTTTTCTCTCTCCCCTTTCTCTTGTTCTTCCTTTTTCCCCCTCTTTCTTTCATCTATTTACATACATAAAAGGTCACAGAAAAAAAAAAAAAAAAAAAAAAAAAAAAAAGGGAAACTCAAAGCACACTTACATTCACCACCACCCCGCCCCTTCCCCCCCGCCCCCCAACCCTCCCAAATTATAGCACAACACAGCTGAAACTTGAACCTGGTTAGAGAGAATATATAAACTTTGCAAGTCTAATAAGAAACAGATTTTGAGGGCTTTGTACTTAACAACTACTAGGAAATTGAATATAAGAAATATTTAGGAACAACATGAAGATTTCAAAAGTAATATTAACTTGATCACATTAAAAAACTATTGTGTCATATATTATAATAAAAGTTATGTTTATTAGTCAGGATTTAAATTAAATATGCATTCTAAGGCTGGCAGCACAGTATCTTTACTGACTTTTCCTGTATTATATTACTTCATTACTTGATTCAACTTCAGTTGGCTACTAATCATAATCTTAAAAGCCCTAGATTGATTGTCTATCTCCAGTGTAATGAACTCAGAGTAAAATTGTATGAAACTGAAGCAAACCAAGCAAACTACAGTGTGAGAACACTAACTTTTCTATTTCCTTTTCAATGCAGAGCTTACTTTGCCTCGTGAGCTTCACCACACATTTTTCCTTTCACAAGTTTTGAAAAATTCCTCGGTTTTACCAGTAGCTCAGAAAAACAGTTCTGGTACAGAGCATTTTTCAAAGAAAGGGATCAGGTGACTGAACATGCTCTGAGTGTGGAGAATTCAATACCCTGGTTTCAACACCCTCATAGTTTTAGGGTGGATGAGGGAGAGCCTGGGGTCTCTTGCATCATTGCCACATTGAGAAGTGAAGCAGAAGTAACTGCACAGTCATTACTCTGCAGAAAGAAAGCAGAAGATAATTCTTGTTCTGTTCCTGGACAGGAAAATGAGACTCTATGAGGAGGATCAAACCCAGCCCCTCTCACTGCCATCCACACTGGAAATCCCCACCCTGAGCAATATATCCCCAGTCACTCTTTCCATGAGTGAACAAGATGATGGCAGCTGCATCAAAGACCACAAAAATAAGGTGACATCGCAAAAAGCAAGAGAAGCTCATCTGATTTTCCATATGCAGTGGGAATGGTATTTTATTTTATTTACTCAGACTGATTCCTCCTAAGAGTTTCTTTACAATCAACATCTTTCCTTTATGTCTCTATCATTTTTGATCCAATCCTGCAAGGTGCCAGCCAACAGCCAGCAGTGCTCAGCAGTCCCACACAGGGAGGGAAGTCCTGTACAGAGTTCAACTGTTGGTCTGTTCATTTCAGCCAGTGCTGATTTAGCAAGGTAAGCCTGTGCTGGAGGCAATGTCAAGCTTTTTAATCTTAAAATGCTTGATTTCTTAGACACAGGAAGAACTGCTGTTTGAAGCTGATCCAAGGAGGGGGAGGAGAGACCTGGCAGATGTCAATTTGAGCCCTGGTAAAAACAAACTCCTCCAAGCAATCTGCTTCATCAAGCTAACAGTTACTCAGTCTGATCCTGCAGGGCCTTGTGTTTTATTTCTGTTTGGGTCTTCCTGAGATAAGGTTCTAAAAGGAAAAAGAAAGAGAAAAACCACAACAGTGAAAAGCAAAACACACATAGTCAACTGTCTACAAATTTCTGGCACAATCAAGGCTGCAGTGAAAATAAGTGATCCACTGACATTAACTCCAAGAATGGTGTCTCAAAATTACTGTGAGCTATGACTGGTGTTAAGCTGATAGACAGTACTCCACACACCCCAGAAAGCCCAGTTTTGGGCTCAGTGGTTGCAGCTGCAGAAGGAACTAGAGGGCCATTGACCAACAGTGACACTTCAATAAAAATAAATTTGTCAAAATAAATAGAACCAACAAATGCAGTATGGCTGTGATCTGCACATGGATCCCTGAAATGACTCCACCAACATGGCTGATTTTTGTTCTGTTGGGTGGAAAACAGTCTTTTAATGTTGGGTGCTATTAGAGAGTCCAGTCTTGGAGAGCATGGGGAAAATACCACAAAAAAACCAAAAACCAACCAACCAAACAAACACCCCCCCCCCCCCCCAAACAAAACAAAAAACCACACATAACCACCACCACAACACCTTCCCCCCTCCCCCCCCCCCACAACCCCAAACCCCATTTAAATGCAAAATCTTAACTCCACAAAATCACATGGGAATTTTAACTCATAGCATCCTATCCAGAAATTTGGTGTAACATACAGCACAGGGTGTTATCAGGTCCTTCTGCAGGGAGGGAACAAAGAATTACATTTAAAAAACCCCACCAATATTAAAATGCTGCCTCTTTCTTCCAGACACAAGATGGGCAAGTTCATATTTTCACTTCTGATGGTAGAAGAACTGTGGTTCTCTCTACTACATCAAACACAAAGCCTCTGCTGGGATTTTTCTCTAGGTGATGGCATAACCCAACCACATTTAGTCCTTCACGGAAGAGATGTCCTAAAGAATTTTCACAAAGTTTTAATACTTTTAAGAGTGAGAAACTAAGAGTGACACATGGGTCTACTGGTATGAAATAACATTCAAATGCTTGTTAAGCTATTTCATGTAATTACTTCCACTGGCCTTTAAATGATACCTACACAGCACAAGGCAAGATGCAAAGATTAAAATCTGTAACTTGACTTGGCACAGGTAAGATCTGTGGTGAAATCAGATTCAGAATGTGTTTGCAGCTCCACACAAGGTTTTCTACTCCCAGATTTGATTTTGATGTTCTGTAGGGAACAGACATCTGGAGTCTTTCAAAGACTCTTTTAAAATTATTATTAATTCTGGCATATTATTGAGAAATTGACCTTGTGGCTATTGAGTTATGGATTTCCCTCATATCTAGGTCAAAACTGGCATCAGTGTGTTTGTCTCAAACTAGTCCTTGAAAGCTACAGCAAAATCCATTAAATTATTAGACACTGAAAAAGGATATGAAGAGCAAAGTCTGACACAGTGGCAGGGGCAGGGAGAGTGGGACACAATGAGCTAATTCACAGGCCTCATGTGCATGGATCCAAATTCTTACCAAAAACATTTATGTTGTGGATTTTGAAATAAAGCATTCTCTGTTTTGTGGCATAATAAATTGGGTGGCACAGAAACACTCAACAAACTTGACAGATAAGTTAACGCTCCTTCACAGCAACATCCATCTCATGCAGAGCTTGAATTTTTGGACAAAGAAAATACCACTGAAAGTGAAAGGGAAAGTAAATCTCACTCCACCATCCTGCTTTTAAAGCTGGCACCCCTCAGTCACACCATTCACTGTCCCCCTCTGGTGTAAGGAGGTGGAGGAGGGAAGGAAAACCCTGTGGAAAAAGCACTTTATGGAGTGTGTTTTTCTCATGTCTTCCACAAAAAGACAGCACCCTTTATAACTAAAAAATCTTTGTGATTGTTGGCACCAAGTGTCCATCCAGTGGCAAAACTGTGAAAAATAACCACAAGGGTAACAAACAAACAAACAACAAGCACGTAGGGAAAACAAGGAAATAAAGCTACAGCATTGTGCTGCAGATGTGTAGATAAAAGACCCCCCACAGCACCTGAATTTTAACTCACCTCACCTAGAAATGCACAGCAGCGCTGCAATTCTTTTACACACTGGAAACAAAGTTTCTTGAGATTACTTCTACCCACTGACAGAGAGTGCAATCTATTTGTGTTTTTTGATCTTATACATTAAAACAAAATAAAAATTTACTGGTTTCTGAACATGCAGAACTGGTGCTAAGGTTAAGCTAATGCTGTAGCTCTTACAGTCCAAGAATACATTTCTTACTTGTACTCAAGCCAACTTCATTCACTTATATTTTCTCTAAAGCCACAGCCTTTTGAAGATGTTGCACTTGGACTTCCTTCCTGCCAAGTTTCTAAATTACAATGTGCTATGTCCATGAAGAAGATTTATTAGAACAAGGTGCCAGAATGTTTCTCCTGCCCCACATCAGTCCAGGGTAGAAGCAGCACTTGAAAAGGCACTGTCAATTCATTTTGTTACTCAAATATATAAAGATTTTTGTCCTCTCCTCTCCCAAAATAGGTTGTAAAAACATTGAAAATAACTTCAAAGAAAATGTTTACTGGCGTCTCAGACCTCCTGGCACACTTCCACTCCAAAAGAGCAGCTGTCTGCATCTCCTGCCACTCTCTTGTTAACAGGCTACAGGCAGCAGAAAGTGAAATACAAGCTAATATTTATCGCTCCATTGATGAGAGTTTTACTAACTGGGGAATAGGCTGGATGAGTGAAACAAAACTAGGAAATCAAACCCAAGCTTTCTTTTCCAGTTGGATTGATAAGAAAAATAATCCAGGATGTGAAATCTATCAAAAAAAAGTTCACTGTGCTCCTGCTTTGGGGTTGTATGAGGGAGACCATGCTCCTTTATCTGCTTTCTTGGTGAAATTGCTGCTCAGGACCTCCCAGCCTTCCGCTGAGTTGCTGGTCTCGGTCCCTTGGTACAGGTGACACCTGGGTAGCAGCTCTGCAGTTCACATCCTCGCTGTGCTGTATGACACTGTGTTTTTTCAGAATTGGGAGCAAGGCAGCTTTTTCATTCCACCCCCTTGGCTTATTTTTGTTGATAACTAAGGTTTCACAAAGTTAAAATATCCCAAAAAACATTGACATGGAACTTGTTCAATATACACCATGACTGATATTAAGAAATTAAAAACTGACAATAATTTGTACTTCACAGAGTGGCTTGAGACAGCACATTTCCCCTCGTGTGTGATGTAGGAGATAACCCCTGTACAGCCAGCATTTCTGCGTGGAAATATTGTATTGATCATGGAGAACACCCTTCATTCGTGATCCCTTCTTCAACAGAACAAACTGCCTTTATCCTGGGCTGATTTAAACTCACAAATGTCACAATCTCCACCTGGAAAAGAGAGGGTTTGAGTGTGAGAACACAGAGCAGGAGAAAGCACTCAGGTTTTCAAATGGGACACAAGTCAGAACAGTGTGTACTGCATGTCATACACGCAGCTTTTCTTGAGGGCACAGTGGCAGCACAAACTGAAACCCTCATGGAGAGAACACAGAGGGATCTTTGGAAAGCTTGAGTTGGTAAACATTTGTTCCTAATAACCCAAATGACTTCACCCATTTTCCTAAACACAAATTGTGATTATCCTCTTTGAGCCAGAATAGGACTTCATGATTTAATGCAAACTGGTCATGTCCCACAGGCACAGTTGCATTTGAGAGTATGAGGACTGAGTTGCCTTTCAAAATGTCAGCAGGTAAAATAAATCTGTGCAGGAAATTTATTAACAATTGCCACTTTCTCTCTCCCTCTGGTTGTGAATGTTTGAGTGGGGTTGTCACAGTATGAGTACGTATGCTGGATGTGAATTGTTCCTTATTGTCCTATCAGCATCATGCCAATAGCAAAGCTAGAAAAATCAATTTTCCTTTGAAATATTAGAACACAAGTAGGGGCCGTGTAACAGAGGGAGATTTGTCACCAGTTTCACAGAGGCCAGTATTTCAACCTGTTTGGTTGGTTTTTTTCCTTTCTCAAGGCTGAGTTCTTCTCTCAGACTCTGAAATAGATTCCTCTTCTTTTCAGTGTTTTATTTTGGTACATTTTTATGTTCGGCTTTGGTTGCTCAAAGTCCACAAGATGATATCGAAACCCACTAGAAAGTAATCACCAGAGTCTTCCCTCAAGGGTGAATTTTTCTCAGCAGCATTAACACATCAAACACAGCAAATTATGGAATTTCTGTTTGTTGAAGTGCAAACTGTTGGTTCACTAAAACAGGGAGAGGGAGGAGATCCAATTTCAGAATGTTGTTCCTGCAGACCCTAAATGGTTTGAAATATCAGAAGATGCTTAACTGGCAATTAACAGCTCCTGAAATGGTCTCAAGGAATCCTTTTAGGCCAGGCACCCACTCCTAGCCATACTTGACCAGATTTACTAGGTTTGGAAGTTTTCTAGAGCACTGGGGGAGCAGAAGACTCAGGGCCATACTGAAGGGATGGGGGAGCCCATCAGTAGGGTCCCATCAGAGGACTGATGTAACCAAGGTTTTATTTGTCATCCCACCTCCTTCTTCTACCTGCCTCTTGCTCTTTATGAACATGTTTCAGGAGGAAATTTCCTGATGTCTGCCATTTCCAGACAAATCACCCACAGCTCTTTCCTTATAGGAACTTCAGGTTCAGCAGGGATTGGGTTACCTTTTGGTGTGCACATAAAATATCCCTTCAAGCACTTGTCCAGACCATCCAGCAATGTACCGAGGTTTTCTCAGTGAAGAAACACATGATATACATACATAAAAGAACATGTCAAGCATTGGTTGTGGCCTGTTTGAACTGTGAGCTCTTGACCCGCCTAGATCAGGGATGTGTTTAATGGCAGCTCACATCACGTTCTCCAAGAGAATCCTGACAAAGGGCAGGAAGACACCTCACAAATAATAACAAATTATCTAACAGATTGTTTAATAAATGAAAATCCCTGAATGATAAAGCATTATTTTCAGGCAGTACTAAGGAAGCAGGGGCCACGTTAGTTGTGTGCCATCTCTCAGGAAGGTTTTGGGAGGGGAAATTCTGAGTGGCAGACATAAGGAATAAAAAGCCAGTGTACCATTCACACATCCTTAATGGTACCCAGCACCACAGGTTAGAAGTGTATTGAGCAAAACATAATTTTTGTAATTCAACAAAATGACACTTATTTAAAGGTAAAACATATTAGACAAGTAATTTTACCTTTACCTTTACCATCTCATATTTTTATTTATATTATCTTCATCATCTCCATCTTCATCTTCACCTTCATCATATTTATCTTTGTATTTTTTAATCTAATTATATTTTTACTTAAATATCTCCTGGGAGTAAGAAAGAATGAAGAGTATTTTTATAAATATATGAGTATCTTAGTTGTCCATGGGTCCCCAGCATTCCCAGGGCTGTTTTGGATGATGAGCATCTTGGGTCAATTTGAAGGAGCGGATTCTGTATTTGTTGTTCATGAACATGAATTTTAGGGCCAGACTTGCTGCAGAATTCAGATCTGTTTTTAAACCTCTTCCTTTCACTCCTATTCTTTCTTTATTCTAGTAATAAAATTCATAGATAGGTATGGGCACTGAAATTCAGAGAAATGGATCCAAATGCTGTCTGTTGATCTGGACCAAGGGATGTGCTCTGGGAGAGAGCAGGAAACGGAGCCTTGATTTTCAAAATCTTTGGAGGAAGTTTCATTATCAGATCCTTTTTCTCATCCCAGTTTCAGTTCTGTCCCAATATTAAAGACATGAACTTTTTTCTGGTTGGCTAAAATAGTTTCCTTTTGCACCAGGCCACCTCTTGCTAATGGCAGGAAAGAGTTTTTCATGACATTTTACGTCATGAAATATTGGAGAGGATGAAACACGAAAACCTTAAAATTATGATTGCTTAGCAAAAGATTTTAACAGCATGAAAGCTATGAGTGAAATAGAAATGAAAGCAAGCTTTGAGATGTAGGATGCCAAGCCGGAAGACAGTGATTGAGTTGGCTGAAGGCAAGAGCCCTGTTGATTGAGTAATACCCCTTAGAGACAAAGGGATGCCAAGGGTCCAAGGGAGAGAGGCCCTGCCAAAGTGGCAGGGAAAAGGAGTCTTGAAAGTAGCTTTTAGGGTTTGGAATGTGGCACAGTATGGTAATATAGTAGTTCCTATAGGCTGTATGTAAATTCTGTAGCATTTGTGTCTTGTACTGGTTGGTTAATGTAAACTAGAATATTCAACACAGAAGGGGATATAATGTATTGTAACAAGAACTGAGGGCTCTTGGCTCGGTCATGCTTTTAGCTGTGGCTGGCAGCTTAAGCAAAGCTCTTGTACTCACGAACTATGCAATAATCCACATGTTTCAAGAGCTGCCCTGGACTCCAGAGATCTCTCATTGCTGTCCTCACTATCTCTCCCACAACGAAAAAAGTCACAAAGTCACAAAGTCACAAAGAAATCCTTACTGGGACTCCACTTGGCAACTCCACTCTGACTGTGCTGCACCAGCCAAGCCATGGGATGCACAAGATTAAAGACGATTTCAGCTACAGGCATGTATTTCCACTTTTCTCTTGCTTACCATGTGGCAGTTCACTTCTTGCTTGCCTGTGCAAAGCAGCATGGCTGGAGCAGCAGTCATGTATTCATGATAAATATAATTATATATTCATCCAAATATATTAAATATATAATCCAAGATATAATATTATAGTTGTATGATTGCATGTCTTCATACAGAGCACTGGAGGGAGGCCTGGATAAGTTCTTCAGGTTGTAAAGGAGATATAGATGTAAATGAAAATTTCCACGTTGTCATAATTTTAATTTCAACTGGGCGAAAACACCACTTAATGTAGTGTTTTCATGTTCACTAAATTTTGGTCTTTTTACTTACTCTTTTTGTGGGAGAGAGAGACTAGGAGAAAAACAAAGTAGGCTCAACTTTAAAATTAACAAATAGTTTATTAGCATACACTAAAAGAATAGAAAAAAAGAAATTTGGAAAAAAACAACTAAAACTGAATGAAAATTCAAAAGCACTCTTCCCTCCCCTTACAAACTGTTCATTTTTTAACAGAACAACATAAAGAGACAAAACTTGTAATTTTCAGTCAGTTTCACCATCTGACAATAGTCTTTCATTAATTCATTAGGGGAAGAGTGTCTTTTCAAGTCATGGATCCCACTGACAACTTAGAACAGTTCTCTTGTGGGTTTTAAACTGTCACAAAAACAACCGCCCAGGGAAACTTGCCTTTGTGACCCTCCCAGGAGCAGTTTCCCAAGCTGCTTATGGGTCATGGGTCTTAGACTTTTGCATATTGGGGTGTCAGCTTTTAAAGATGAATAACTCTAAAGGCAAAGGGTTCTTCACCCCAAAGTACAGAGATATCTTCTCACTTCTTCACTGGCGCAGGGGGCTTCTCATCTTTATCTCTGTTCAAGCATCTTATAGGATATTACTTAGTTCATCACAAACACCTTTGCTCAAATTCACACACAAATTGAAACAATCATCTCCCCAAATGCATATCTTTCCCATGATTTAAAGGAATGATCTAAATATAGAGTTCATTTCCATGGCTCAAGTAAGAACAGAACAACCAACTCTTCAACCCTCTGTCCCAATAGTCTTTTCACTCTTGCTCTACTGACTTCATGCTGTTGTTCTTTATGTTCACTCTGTCCGTTCTTACTCTGTCAGAGAAGGGCCAAGCTCTGGAAGCTTCATGTTGCTACGAAAGGGTTAAATCTGCTCAGGGTCTTTGTCTCTCTCTCGTGGTGTTAGGTGTTCAAGGCCAAGCTGATGAGGGAGGAAGCACTCACAGAAACATCAGAGATCGGAGCACCCGGGCAGTCCGGAATCACAAAAAACCCAGACAGGATCATAAATGCCTTCTCAGCCACCCCTCGGTATAAATTGGGGTGGCCTCAGCCCAAATGGTGCCCATAGCTCTTATCAGGGGCCTGGCAGAGATCACTCCCTGCTCCAGGGAAGTCTGAAGAAAGCAGTTGTTGCAAAACAGCAATCTCTCCTTCCCCCCTTCACCCAGGAGCCGATGGAATCCGGCCAGGCCTCAGGCCAGATCCCCCAAAAGGGGAGAGCAGCAGGCCCAGCTCGATGTTACCTGTCTCTGTCTGGCCAAAGGAAGAAGAAAAAGGACTCACTTACAGGAAATGCAAGGGGTTTTATATGGTACTTCCCAAAGTCGCAGCTAACAATTTCAGTGGTCAGAATAGATGCCAATATTCCAACTAACCCTCTGATTGGTCCTTGTCTCTTGCGAAGCAATTCCCAGGTCCTGACCTGGGAATTATTTTACATTCTTCTATAACTAAAAAACTAAACTGTACTAACCCATGACACATGTAAATACATGGATGCATTTACATGTATTATTTATGGATCCATGTAAATCCAGGTATCCAGGGCCACCTGCTTCATCTTGAGATACAGGCAGAACAACGCACAGGCCTGAAGGGTGAATGGAACATTTGGTTTCAACAGGTTAAAATGTTTTCCCTGAGTTTGTAAATTTATTGCATTGTTTTTGCAAATGGGAGCTCTCCTATCACAGTTCTGTGGTAGGGTTTCTTGAGGATGATGCAACCTGAAAACCATCCAGTTCCAGGCTCCCAGCCTTGCTCTGTTCCTTGGAAGCAGAGCTCATTCTCTCAGCATTTTGCCTCACCACGTGTAGGATCAGCAGATTCACCTTTCCCTTGACTGGACTCTGGAGAGGGAGCACAAACTCCTGGCAGGTTTCCCTGTGTTGTTTTACATAAACGTTGTGATTTTTATTCATGTTAGAGTTCTAGGAGCTGGAACAGGAAAAATACCCAATACTCTTTTGCCATGAAGACCATGTTTGAGCAAGGCCACTCAACAAGGCACTGGCCCAAACCCGTGTTTTTTAAGAACATAAAGCCATGGTAAAAGCACAGTTAATGCTATATAGCTCTAGCAGCTATACAGGTGTTGTCATACCCACCTAGTTTATTACATGAAAACTACAGTAAATCTGTCATGATTGCAAGAACAATAGATTCAAATTCTAGGTCCTGCAGTGATAATGCAGTTAAATGTGCTGAAGTGTAGTTTTAATCTGGTATCTACCAAATTTATTTGACAGAACATGGCTTGAAAACACTGAAATCTCTAGGAAAGTGTTATGATGATTGGACACAATTCTAATCTCCAGAAAAAGATTCAGTACCACTACAGATGATACTTAATGAGCTACTGGAGGAGTGTGAAAGAGCTGGGGGCTAAATGTGCTCTGACATGTCATGGTGCACACATAAATTTTATCTGTTGTGTTTGCAGGTTGATAATGCTTTGCAGTTTATAAAAAATGCTGCAGCAATGAGGAATTAGGAAGGAATCATTCTTCACACCTATCTCCAGGTGTGAATCCTTCTTCTTGTGAACTTCAACATGCTACAACACCAAACTATAAAAAAAGCCTTCAAGTGAAAAAAAAAAAAAAAAAAAAAAAAAAGACAAATAAGTGAAAAGTATGTTTGCATTCACTGTTGCTTTAATACTTTGCGTTCACTGGAGTTTTGTCCCGTATTGTCTGCTATACAGGGAAGTAATCCCAGAAGTCTTGACTTATTCTCCTTAAAATCTTGGCTATGAATTTCTCCTGGGGGCCAAGTGACACAGACAATGTGACAGGTCTGAGGAATTAGCTAAGAAGTTACTGTGGTGGAGGGAATAATGACTGGGTGGTGACAACTGAGGCAAAATTGTCTGACAGCCTAGAAACACTGGTACATGCCTTCCTCTCTTCACCTCTTCTTCAGATGGTACTGGCAGCACTAACTGCAACAAGGAACATGTCTGAAACTGGATGTGAAGAGAGGTACTTAAATTAATAACAATGATAATACATATTTAAGCAGATATCAGGATCGGTGAGCTCACTTGTAGGTTCTGATGCAGGGCCTGTGTTTGAAAGTGGCAGTAAAGTCAATAAAAGTGTGACTGCAAGAGAAGCTAAATAACTTAAAACATTTTAGGCTGCCCCTTTAGAAGATGATAGTGATTGCCTGCAGTCATGGGGCAGCCACTGAAACAGGGAGTGGGTTTCTTACTGAGCTGTGTGTCATTATATTCTCTCCACGGCCTGCAGTAATCCTTTAGAGGTGATAAAGGCAGAAAGGGGCTGTAGGGATGATCTACTCTGGCTTCCTGAGGCTGTGAGAAAACCAGATCATTGGGGACATCAGAAGGTGTCTTTTCTGAGGGGTTCTGGCAATGAGCTAATTAGTGGAGGGAAGTGGGAGAGAGCCCGGCCCCGCGCACCTTGGCTCCTCCCTGATTTTCTCTGCTGTTCTCCCAAGCCACTGCTCACACCTTTGTCCTTAAGATGGGTAGGGCACTTTCGGTCAGGTTGCTGTCACTCACAGAGTTACAGAATCACAAAAAGATTTGGGTTGGATGGGACCTTAAGGACCATCTTGTTCCAACTCCCTGCCATGGGCAGCGATGTCACCCTCTAGGCCTATCCAGCTTGGCCCTGAACATCCCTTGGCATCCTTTGGTATTTTCCGGCACTGTCTTGGCATCCTTTACACGGCAAAACATGGACTGTGGATCCCAAACTTGGTCTTCATTGCTTGGCTGCAAATATTTGCATGGTTTTATTGGTACTCTGTCATGGCAAGCCCTTTTTCCCAGCTAAGACTGGAAGGGAAGGCTGGAGGTGTTGGCTGCAGGTGTGGTGGGGGGGTTTTTTGTTTGTTTGTTTGTTTGTTTTGTGTTTTTTTGTTTTGTTTTGTTTGTTTGTTTTTTTTTTGTTTGTTTTGTTTTGTTTTGTTTAATTCAGCCTGTAAGAACATGGCTGTTGTCTGCAAAACAGTAAACTCTATTCCTTCAAATCTGTGTCCTGCTATTTATCTCTTTCTATTAAAAAAAGCCCTTTGCTTTGTTTCCTTTTCTCTAATGAAGTTCAGGGTTGGCAGAAGTAAAATCCTAACTCTCAGAAAGTGTGTAGTTAGCAGCAAATTAAGTGGATGGGGGAAAAATGCTTTTTCTGAATGCTCAGGTCAGGGATTTAAAGAGAAGATATCAGCATGTATTAAATTAAAGACCTTGGGCCTATCTGTCTGACCCAAGGTTGTGCAGGTGTGCTGATCTCTGTTAGTGACTCAGATTTGTTCTACACTCCTCTGAAATGCACTTTAAAAAATGTAGGTGGTCCCCTATGGAAATGGTGCTAAGCTTATATCTTAAAATAATCACATTCTCTACTAAGGAACAAGGATTTATCAGGGACCATCTGCATCTGGAATTATTTTTCTTTCTGTGCCTTTTAATAAACTTGTGTAAATGCATATCACTTTGAAGAAATTGTAGATTCCTGGATGAACATAACTTTCCAGAAAAGGACAAATTTAGACACGGGTCTGGGTAAAGGAAGTTGGGAAACATATCTGTCAAGGAGCGGCAGTACAGCTGAACGTCACCAAGAGTCTGAACATTTTCAAATAAACAACAAATGTGAAAAAGATTCCTTCTTTGAAGGAATCAGGGTCAGTGCATCAGACTGCTAGGGAGTTTGTGGGAAGAAAATTTTATAGAGCCAGTAGAAGTTCAAGAGTTGTGCTCAGATGCAAAAAAGAGAGACAGAGGATTTTGACACCAAGCCCCTCTTTGTAGGAGATTAATTAAAAGACCTGCCTGAAATATGAGATGCTGGTAGAACTGGTGCAACATGAACAGGTAAAATGGCGTTCACAAGGGTTGTCTGTGCTCTGCTAAGCTCAGGGACTGCAACGTTGGTAGAGCCAGAGAAATAGAAAAGTGTCTAATTCTGCTCTAGTTCTTAAAAGAATTTCAGGGGATATCCAAAAGTGGAAGTCTGATGTCTTTATTTGCACAGTAAAACCAGAATAATGTGCATGAGATAAATCTGGCATTGAGGAAATATTTATGTGGTTTCTTTTTGTAACAGGGAAGAATAGAGCACAAATTCACTGCAGTTAACTAGCATTTCACCCAGAGAGATCAAGTTAATACAATCTACTTGGATTAGTGCTGGGCACAGGCCAGGGACATTTAGTAATCTCACATCACAGGATTTTAGAGAAGGAACACTGAAAAATACACAGTGTCCTGCTCCAGAACACTATTCCAGCCACCTGCACTTCAGACAGTTCCTGAACGAGTGTAGTGCTAGTTTTTTCTATATTTCAATATTCTTTTAATACCAGGAACATGTTGTTTTCTTGTGTCCATCTTGTGTCTTATGAGCACTTTCAGCTTATGATGTATCTTGTGGTTCCACAGCTTATCTATATATTTGATAAGAGTTTGTTGAACCTGAGAGGTTCAGCCCTGTCATGTTGGTCTCAAAAAGACGATTATTCCACATCAAGCATGGTAAAATGGATGTCCATCCTGTCAGCTTCCTTTTGCCTTATGCTGCTTTCTTCCAGTTTCAAGAATCGCAGTGTTTAGTTACTTGTCTTGCCAACATCTGATTGGCCTTATTTCTGCTCTCTGCAATTTTTCCTTTTCTGCTATTATTGAAGGCAGGACTAAAAGTACTTGGAGTTTCAAGCTGGAAATTAATGTGGATTTATACAGTGTCAGAATAAGGGTTTGACTTCTCCAGCTTTCCCTCCCTCTAATTTTTACTGTAAAAAGCCTTGCAGGTACCTCTCTTACAGCATTTTTTCTACAGATTGGGTATTGTTTTTCTTAAGATTTGCTTTTCCAAAGGTTACATCTTAGTCAGGGAAGGCTTGTTTCTGACACTGAAGCACTGCAGCAAATTATCTGGATTAAAATGGGTTTCATAGAGGCAAAACTTGAGTTTAATGTTGCGTATTTAATTAAGCTTTTGCAATCATTCATCCAGAGGAAAAGCTTCAAAATCAATCATAGCATTTGGTTATCCCTGGGCTGTTTTCATGGCGCTATGATTAAGGCAGACGCAACATCTTCATAGTTCTAAAGCTAAGATGAAATCTAGCATCTGGGAACTTCATGTAGCACGAGAGTTTAATTTCTTTTTAACCATTTAAACAGAAATTAAACACATCACTTCTAAACTGCTCTGTTTCCACACCTTTCCATCTGAGATAAATACTGTAATTTTCAGGGTGATGAAAACACCTCTGACTATTTAAATATCCAGTATTTAAATACATGTGCCTAGAATATGATTTTGATTGTTGAAATAAAACCTGCATAAATTACTCTTTTTAAAAAAAAAATAGTTGGTGTAAATGCTTATCAAAGACACCCCTCTGTGGTCCCTGTGCTGCCATGAGAAAGAAGAAATGCTTGTGGTGAAATTTATTATCTGTTGGTCAAGTGATTAGAGATAGCGAGAGCTGCCAGGAGGACCAAGTTCAGCCCTGCATCCTTGGTACTCCATAATATTCATATTTTAGAGGCAGGATGCTTCCAGCACTTGATACTCTCCATTTGCCACCATGAAGCACAGACAGAGGACTGCACTTGTAGCTTTAGACAGCAGACAGATAACACATTTCCTGAGTTCTCATTTCTTCATGGGACATATGATGAAAAAACAATTTAACTAACTGCCCAGGCTTCGAGAAGGGTCAAACTTCCCTTTTGTTACTTTAGGACGAGAAGAAATGAACCCAAGTTGCACTAGGGTGGGTTACAGTAAGAAATTAGGAACAATCTCTTCACTGAAAAGAAGCTTCAGTGAAACTTTGGAAGGGGCTGCCAGGGGAATTGGTTGAGTCATCATCCCTGGAAGTGTTCAACACCAAAACCAAGAAGGTGTAGCACTCATGATAAGGATTATTGGGCAAGGGGGTGTGTGGGAGAATGTCGGACTTGAGAATCTTGTATGTCTTTTTCCAACTTTTATTCTGAGATTCTGTGATAATAAGGTCCAATTTCCCAGATATAGCTGGTCTTCAACACACCAGTTAAAACTTCAAAATAAGTTTTGGCTTGATTATGGAATTGCTGTTTTCTACCATTTCCTTGTTGGTTTTTTGGTTTTCTTTTTCCCCCTAATGTCAATGCAACTTTTAATTGGAAGGATTTAGTTTCTCATGTTGTAACTCTTGCCTTCTACTCCCAGGTTGGATAACACACCTTGAGCTGCTGAGGGAAGGCAGGTACACCCTGTCTGCCTGAAGCATCCTGTCAAGAACTCCCTGGCATGCTGGAGCAGCACTTTTGTTCAACCACAGTTGCAAAAGAAAGTTCCCAATCAAATGTTTTATCCTTGGCATGCCAATGTCATAGCTACGGAAATTTGCTGGGTTGTTTTTGTTGTTGTTTGTTTTAGAATTAAGAGTTAGACATGGTTAAGGGATAAAAGGGGTTTTATTTCAGTATTTAATAAAGATTTTTATGGTGTAATAATTTGTCAAGGTGGAATATGCCAAAATACACACATATGGTATATCACATATATAATTTTATAGCCTTTGCAAATTAACGTATCTGATAAAGATTCTCCAATGATAGGTTTAAATTAATGGTGTGACATTCCTTTATTCTAAAGTATTCTCTTTTAGATAGGTTTACAGAACATGCTCTAGAGAGGGTCTTGGCTTTTTAAAATAGCATAAAGTGGTTTTGGTTTTTAACAGTGATGTTTTTAGAAGTTTGGTCTTCTGGTTGTCATAGTTTTAATTTCAAACTGAGCAGAAACACTCAATTAATGTAGTGGTTTTATGTTCACTAAATTTTGGTCTTGGTACTTAACTCTTTCTGTGGGAGAGAGACTAGGAGAAAAACAAAGTAGGCTCAACTTTAAAATTAACAAATAGCTTTATTAGCATACACTAAAAGAATAGAAAAAAAAGAAAGTTGGAAAAAACCGACTAAAACGGAATGAAAATTCAAACCCACTCTTCCCTCCCCTTACAAACTGTTCATTTTTTAACAGAACAACATAAAGAGACAAAACTTGTAATTTTCAGTCAGTTTCACCATCTGACAATAGTCTTTCATCAATTCATTAGGAGAAGAGTATCTTTTAGAGTCATGGATGCCACTGACAACTTAGAACAGTTCTCTTGTGGGTTTTAAACTGTCACAAAAACAGCCACCCAGGGAAACCTGCCTTTGAGACCCTCCCAGGAGCAGGTTCCCAAGCTGCTTATGGGTCATGGGTCTTAGACTTTTGCATACTGGGGTGTCAGCTTTTAAAGATGAATAACTCTAAAGCAAAGGGTTCTTCACCCCAAAGTACAGAGATATCTTCTCACTTCTTCACTGGTGCAGGAGGCTTCTCATCTTTATCTCTGTTCAAGCATCTTATAGGATATTACTTAGTTCATCACAAACACCTTTGCTCAAATTCACACACAAATTGAAACAATCATCTCCCCAAATGCATCTTTCCCATGATTTAAAGGAATGATCTAAATATAGAGTTCATTTCCATGGCTCAAGTAAGAAGGGAACAACCAACTCTTCAACCCTCTGTCCCAATAGTCTTTTCACTCTTTCGACTGACTTCATGCTGTTGTTCTTTATGTTCACTCTGTCCTTTCTTACTCTGTCAGAGAAGGGCCAAGCTCTGGAAGCTTCATGTTGCTACGCAAGGGTTAAATCTGCTCGGGGTCTTTGTCTCTCTCTCTCTCTCGTGGTGTTCGATGTTCAAGGCCAAGCTGGTGAGGGAGGAAGCACTCACAGAAACATCAGAGATCGGAGCACCCGGGCAGTCCGGAATCATAAAAAAAACCCAGACAGGATCATAAATGCCTTCTCAGCCACCCCTCGGTATAAATTGGGGTGGCCTCAGCCCAAATGGTGCCCATAGCTCTTATCAGGGCCCAGCAGAGATCTCTCCCTGCTCCAGGGAAGTTTAGAGAAAGCAGTTGTTGCAAAACAGCAACCTCTCCTTCCCCCTTCACCCGGGAGCCAATGGAATCCGGCCAGGCCTCAGGCCAGATCCCCCAAAAGGGGACAGCAGCAGGCCCAGCTTGATGTTACCTGTCTCTCTCTGGCCAAAGGAAAGAAGAAAAAGAACTCGCCTACAGGAAATGCAAGGGGTTTTAGATGGTAATTCCCAAAGTCGCAGCTAACAATTTCAGTGGTTAGAATAGATGCCAATATTCCAACTAACCCTCTGATAGGTCCCTGTCTCTTCCAAAGCAATTCCCAGGTCCTGACGTGGAGAATTGTTCTACATTCTTCTATAACGAAAAAACCAAACTGTACTAACCTATAACACTGGTTTAGAAGGATATTAGGACTATGTTAAGATACTGGGTTTAAAGAATTACAAGTATGCATGTTGAGAATACTGAGGATATACAAAGGTTTATAAAAATAAAAGGCAAAAAATCATCATAGCATCACCAGGTCCCTGGGCCAGATTTTAGGGCTGCTGCACTATGCTTCACATGAGCTGTGGAGGTACCACATTGTCATGGGCAGTCCAAAACTGACCTATAACACTCTTCCCCTTCAAATACAGCGTTTTCTCCAAGGAAAACTCAGCATCTCAGGGGTTTTTGGGTTCTATTTGCTTTTTTCTGGTGCATTGCTGTTCAGAACGCTGATGTGAGGACTGGTTCCGCCTTTGCAGCTCCTCATCCTGTTCCACAGCCTTTCCAGCAATTTAAACAAGACAAAAAAAGAGTGAAAAGGATCCTTAGTTTGCTGTTGTAGCTGGAAATTGTAGCACCAAAATGTTTCAATAGTGGCTTCTACTATTGCTTTAAATTAAAATCAAGCCACATTAAAGTAGAAAATTTGTCCTTTCAAATTTCTGTGGACAAAATTTTTCTACCCTGCCTCAGCATGCATCTGACCCAGAGTCACTGAATGAGAGTGTATTGGGAACAGCAGGGAAAAATTCTAGTTTGTAGGTAGCTAATTACATCACGAAATGTATTAGTGTGACATAATCAGTAAATACAGAATTATTTTTCAAATTCCTTTTTCTTTCTTTAACTTCTGATATTCCAAGTTCTCAGATTTAGCACCTCAAATGTGCTAGTTATGAACATGACTACCATTAAAAAGAGAAGCAAGTGGGAATCTTTAGAAGTTGTTGTGTAGTGTTGGCAAAAGAAAGATCATCATTCATCCATTCACAAGGGATTTTTTTTTTTTTTAATAATTTAAAAATAAATGTTTTAAAAAAGAATTCAAAAAGCCTTTATTCTGATTCAGGTTTGCTTGTTTCCATAATCCCCAGGTGGATTCTGGCCTCTCTGGAGGATGAATTCCATCCCTGAGCCCAGGTCATATCCTGGTCTGCTCTACACCCATGCAATGACCAGCACATGACATCAGTGGGACTGCAGAGGTGTTGGTGAGAGGATCTTTTCACCCATTATCATATTCCTTTTGGACAACAGACACAGGCACAAGCTGGTGACAGACAGACATCACCAAATAGTAAAAAAAAATATTTGATCCCTGTTAAAACTGTGCTGGCTTCTGTGTTCTTTAATTTGCTGAACTTTAGACAGGTGGCTTATTAGGACACATTTCTGCCTTTGATGCATTTCCAAACTGGCTCTTAGGCATTCATTATTAGTGCTTTGTTTTTCTGTGGTAGCTTGGAGTTGTAGGTTGCAGATGGTTGCTACAAAAGCAATTGGGATATGAGCAATTAAGCAGATTCATCAAGTTCTGTGGCTGCCTGTGTGTACACAGCAGAACTCGCTGTTCCTTTAAGATGCTGGTGTCATAGTCCTTAGACACATTTCTCCTAGGAGATGATGTATTTGACAGTGATCTTCTTTAACCAGAAATACACAGTGAGAATACCTGGATTTTGCTTTTTTTTCTGTGAGCTGTACCATACGCCACCTCAGAACCCACAAAGGCAGCACTGGGGCCTTGTGGGTGTGAACAGGGTCTGTGTGATGCCTTTGGTCCTTTTAACTAAATATGGCATCCAGATTTGCTTTATCTTTCCTGGAAGTAGATTTTTTTTTATGATGTAGATGAAAGCAAATGAGGCTGGTGAGGATTAGCTGTGGGGAACGTGCAACTCCCTGTGGTAGTCTCATCCAGGTCTCACCAGAAGTGATGAATCCTGAAATCTCCCTCTGCAGCATTTCTCACTGTCATTTCTGCCCACACCACTTTGCTCTAGTAAATCTCCAGCCCAAGTGTGATGCATGAAATCAAAATAATCATGAAATTTCACCTTGCCATGAAATTGCTGTAGTCTGTTCCCCTGTGCATTTATTCTTCTCTTAAGTGACTGAAGAGTCAAAAATAATGGATTGAGAAGGAGGAGGAGAGACCTTCAATTTCTCTAAAAAGTTGAGCTGTCAAGCCATGTTTTCCTCAGCCAGAGAAATCCCCTCATTTCCAAACCCTTGCTGATGTTCCCTCACTCTGCAGAGGAAAAATGCAAGACCAGCATTTCCCCTGATGCTCTGGATCCACAGCTTTGCAGCCCAATGGCTGACATGCTCCTGGAAGCACATTCTTGGTTTTAATCCCTATTCTTTCCTCTATGTTGGCTGTAACTTAATGATTAGAAGTCCTTTTTAGAAGCTGGGGAATGAATGATTAAATTTCATTAGCTTTAAAGAAGATGTAGGACCCCAGTCTACTTCTCATGTAGTGTTTAGATGGCAGTTTCTGCTTGGCTTTATAAAATAAATGAAAGTGCATATATGTCATGAGGGTCCTGAATGTCTGAGTAAACATCATGTCCCTTCAAAGTCTCCACACCTGCAGTCTTTTACAGGTATAAGCCAGATTCAGCTGCCTGCAGGGATGTTGCATCTCTTGCTGGGGTAAAACGAGTGAGAGATCAGAATATATGGCCACAGTTAGGGTAAGGCTGCAGAAAAGAAGGAATGGGTCTCTATTTTACGTTCCCACGCTTTACTTCCAGCTAGGATATGATGAAATAGGATTTAAGTTAATATATATATTAAAATGCATAGGAAACCCAGGTGTATTTCCCACCCGTGACTGTTTGGGGTGGTTTTTTTCCTGGAGTAGGCATGTGGTACTGCCAGAAGAAGTGATTGAGAGAAAATGGCAAAGGATTCTGAAGGTTGTTTTGAGCTTTGCTGAAAGATAAAATGCAATATTGTTACAAATTCTGCAAACAATGTCTTTCACAAAGTTTTGGTTAATGCCCTCTTGGGAACTCATGCTCATGACTTCAATGGGAGTCACAGATTACATAAAGAAGAGTGGAATTTTCTCTGAGTCACAAAAAAAAAAAAATTAAAAGATAATATTTTTACAATTAGGCTTTTAAAACTTCTTCGTGCGTTTTTTTGTACTGTTGTTCATTCCACCCCTGAAACCCTGAAATTGAATTAATTCAATAGAAGCAGGGAATTAGCTTGCAATCTGTGGAAATATTTCAGACTGAATTAGGATGAAAATTCAACTTAAAAGCTTTACCAGAATTCCTCCCCAAAGATCTTTTCACATGAAGACTGCTTTTAAAGTGATTTTTTTTGAGGCAGGAGGAAGGATGGTTGGAGTTGATTACACTAACCCAAGGAATTTGATGCTGAAATCAAGACAGGCTGAACAAGGGTGACCCAACAGGATACTTTGCTGTGATGTGATTGAAGTTAATTTCTTTGAATATATTTAAAATAAGTTTTTAATCTAGTTCTAATGGAATAAAACTCCAGGACTTAGGTAGTGGGAGATGCCTCTTGCAGTTTTGAATTAGCTGTTCTTATTGAACCAGTGATTTTAAATACCAAGAAGTTCTTTTGCTACTTGATTCCATGTGCTTTGATCCCTCTCCAGGGCTGCAGTCATTTGGATAAATCTGTGTTTGTAGAGAGAGGTTTCTGAGCATCCAATACATGCCAGAGTCTCCCTCATGAAGGCACTCATAATGGTACAAACAGCAAAGGAAAAAGCTTCGTTCTGGTAATTTTATTTCAGAATGCAAACCAAATAGAGAGAAGGCTGTGTAGAAGAACGCCAGCTCCATAAATTCTTGCAATTCTGCTCTGTGAAGCTGGAAATGAGAATGAAATTGTGGGATTTATTCTTTATCGCATTTCAATGTTGTTTACAAATTTTATTGCTGAATTTGAAAGTGAATGGGGAGGAAAAAAACCAAAAAAGGTGAAAAATTCCTATTTGTGCAAGTTGGAAACTCAGCTTAATTCCTGAGCATCTAGCTGTTTTGATCAACCTTCATTTATTATTCCTAAGTGTAGGGGAAGTTCAATAAGCAAATCAATCCTGTAGCTAAACATAAATTTGAAAGAATGTTTCTAATTTCAGTGGTTTTGTGCACTGGTAGTCAACAGATACCAGATTTTGAATTGATATAGAAGTGCTCATAATTTTACTTGGCTAAAAAAAAAGATCCTGACTTCTAAATTGCCTGCAATTGCCACATTGCCTGGAGGGAGACAGTGCTTTCCTTCATGGAGATTTATGGTGTTCAAAAATTCAAGACATTTAAGTCCAGAGAGTTTTGTATGTTTAATAACTATCGCTTCCAAACAGAGTAAATTGAGATGCAACAAAACAATTCTGTTTCTCTTCAGAGAACTGCTCTGAGGGGTTTTCACTGAGACTCCTCAGAAAGACAGTCTGAATCAGCAACCCAGAAATAAGTTTGATTTGGGAAACTGAAGTAAGTTTTATATGGGAAATTTCTTGAAACTATTGCAAATAATCATATTTGTATTACAAATAAACCTATTTTTCTAGACTATTCTGGCCATCCATAAAATTCAGCTGATCTAGAAGCTGTTGCTTTTAGCTTGTCTAATTTTCTGGCCTTGATTTTTTTGCTTTCTCTGATTTTCCACATCCCCAAAAGAGACTGAAGTTTCCTGTGAACTCCTCTTTCATCTTTTCTTGACATCAGGCTGTTGTGTTATACACAGTAAATTACTTACAATCTCAAGGGGAAACTCTTTCTTGGATTTTGATTTTTGTCTAAAACTGAGAATTCTGATTTTACATGGATTTGGAACATTTGTTCATATTTGGAGTTAACAGGGAAAATTATTTCCCTGTTTGGAACCAAAGCATGTTATGCCTTTTTAGACAAAAACCCTATAAAGTCAGGGAGTTAGGTGATACAAAATGAAAAGAAGATGAAAATGGCTAAATTTTTGTTTTTTGTTTTTTCACTTCTTACAACTCTGTTACAATTCTTTGCTTCAGAGGCACTTGGGTAATGTGCTATATTAAAGAATAGGAATATAGGAGTGCAGCAGCAAGAGCCTTTTGCTCGACAAGGCTTGCTTAGAGCAAAGAGACACGGTGTGTTAGGCTTGCCAAGAAGCAAACGTGATGGCAGGGGTTTTAAGCTGCGCTTCCAAGCCCTACTAATGCAAAGGACATGTTACAACATCTCTGCTCTGACAGCTCTTTCTGAACTCCCTGGTATAAATAGAGCCTTAATACAATAATCCCACCCCATTCCACCACTGCTGTGGTGCATCCTCTCGCACGTGTTGTCAGAGATAAGATGGGACAAGGCTCTGGATGTGAGGCTATTTTTTTTCTCCCTGTGCTGTTTTTAAAAAAAGATGGTGTTCCCTTTGTTTGATTTTTGTAAGAGCACATCAGGGCTTCAGTGAATCTAATTTAAAAATCACTTGGCCTTGAGAGTTCGCTAAAAACTTCCACTCAGCTGAACAAGAGAGGATACCACATCGAAGACACGGAGTTCACCAGTCCTAGATGCACTCTGAGGAAAACACTATTTTCAGTCAAAGCCAAATATGTTCTGGAAACCCGAGCTGCAGCACTCTCAGGAGAGAGCAGATGACATTTCTGTGCGGCTTTTACAACAGACCCAGTTCTTGGTAATTTTTGTGTTTTATATGCAACACCCAGAACCTTGATCTAATAGTAAAAAGCAAAGTACATAATTGACTTTGAAGGAGAGACTGGCTGCAGCACAATATAAGGGTGTCCTTATTTTCACTGCTTGCAGTTCACTGCTGCTTTAAACTCTGCTCAACATTAACCACTTGAACTTCAGCTTTCCAGGTGAGGTGTGTGCCTCAGGCTGACTGACTGTAATTATGAAGAAAATACCTGTTTGGGCTTTCTTTTTCCAAAACCAAGAATGAATAAAACCATATTATTTTGTTCTTGTTGGAAGGAATCCTGGCAAATTTTCTCTGAGAAGTTACAGCAATTTGAGTGCTGGCAGAAAAGTGGCTTTTATGATGCACGGAAAAGCCTTTATTAATTATAAGCATTTTAAAGAGATTATTAGTGTAACTCTGGAAGTGATGAAGATACTTGTCCATGCTGAACTTGTCAAAGCCAAGAACTTGGCAGGAATTCCATTGGAATTTCACCTGTAATCTCCTATACAGTTGGATTTAGGTTAAACAGAAGAGAAAATAAAGGGCAACTCTCTCCTGTGCTTCCTTGCGCTTCAGCAAGATGGCAGGGAGTGCTGGATGTGAATGTCAATGTCAAAGTACAAAAAAATGTTGATAAGGAGCCCAGGAAGGAGGGGATGGAGGTGGAAATGTGAAACAGTGAAAGGGAAGTAGAATTTGGAAGTTAGTGGGTAATAAGGGATTAGAAAAGGAGAAGTGGGAAAGGTGCCTCAACTTTAGACCGGACAACAAAAAGGCTGAACCTGCCATGACACAGGGGAGGGGAAATGTGGGTGATGAGGGTCAAAGGTATATGAAAAAAAAAAAAAAAACAAACTGAACAAAAGAATCAGGCCACTGGGTACAGAGATGTGAAAGAGGGTAAATGAGAGCCACCTGTGATGAGTGCAGGTCAGGAAGAGAAAAGAGGAAAGGAAATTGTGCTGAATCAAGAACTGACAGACAAAATGGAAGCAAAGAGCAGCTGCACATGGAAAGGGAATATGGGCACTGATGCTGCCACAAGTGAAAAATTGTGATGGCAAAGAGGGTGGAAAGGGAGAGGATGAACTGTCAGACAAGGCAGGCTGTTCAGTGATTCAATAGACCTTAGTATGGTGACTCACTCCACATGGAGATGGGATGTCATGTTTCAAACTTGATTTTTTCCCCCTAGGTCTGAACCATATCAGAAGTTCTTGGAGAGTGGGGATAGACTCCTGTTATTAATTATGCTACTGCCTTTAATCAGAGGCTAAGACTGTTTCAAACTCTATATTTGCCCATTTTTGAGCATACAACCTGGCTGATGTTATTTTATAGCAGGTTTGTGTTTGTGCAATACACAGGTGATTTGATACTACCCAAGCTCTGATTGTGAAATAACCCTTAAAAAATTCAGTGTAATAAAACTAGAATGCCTTCTTAATCATTTTAGAAAAGAAAACATCGGAAAGTCTCTCATATACCAAGAAGAGGGGTGGGGAATGGCTGGTTTCAGTGAGGTCCTAGCAGAAGCTGGCATTGTGGCAACACGCAGTCACATACTGGTTATGGATGAAATCCAATCCACTTAAACTAGAATTTAAAATAAATAATAGCAGTGAAGAGAGGAAAGAAGTAATGGTGGAGAGAGGCTTGTATAAACAACTTTCCTTATAACCAATTTGTATTATTACATTTCAGCTGAACAACAGATACACTCCAGGTTTTTTCTGGGTACAGAAACCAGACATTTTCTAAAGCAAAACATTAATCGTGCTTATTTACTCCTACAGTGACAGTGCATGTTCAAACAATGCATCTTTGTTTTCCTTTTTCAGAGATTTATTGAAGCAGACAACAGCTAGTGACTCTCAGGAGCCGCTCAGGGAATCAGATCCACAGCACAAAATTGATGAGGAAACCAGTGCTCTGTTCTGGTGGTCCCTGGAAAAAGGGAATGGTTCCACAGAGGCACCGTTGGTGAGGCAGGGAAAGGCAGGGGCATGGAAGGCATAAGCGAGTAAAATTGTGTCATTTGGCTTTTTTTCACAAATTAAATTTGCATATTTGATTTGTGGCCCACCACGAGATTAATTCGTTGTGATTTCAAATTGTTTTGATTTGGTTTGGACCGGTTTTGTTTGGTTTTCCTTTTAGTTTGGAGAAGAAAGTTGTTACACTCATTCTCACCATCAAGAATATCTAACAGTTTGATTTAATCCCTTATGTCTAGACTAATAATCCTGTCATCTGACAATCTATCCCAAATTTTTGCCTGTGTTTTGAGTACTGAGCACTGGCAACAGCTGGGGAAGAAAGAGAGGACTGGGAGCAAGGTAGGAGGAAGCACAAACAAGTTAGGATATTGTAAAGTTTACTCAGGCACATGGGACAACTTATTCAAAATTCAGCTGCTGCTGAGAATTACCCATTTTTTTCTGGAGTTTTGTCTTTGGGGGTGATGAATCTTCCCTGTCACCTCTCTCCTTTCCTTTCCCCCATGTTTTGGATGTTGAAAGAATAGGTGTAGGTGTTCATTTAGTATCTTTTAGTCTGCTGAGCACCAGATGAAGGACACAGCTACGAGTGATTTTTCAGGCCAGTTTTTCAGATATGGATGGCTTTGGTGACATGGGTGATGAAAAATTCCCAGAGAAAGATATCTATCATCAGCATAAAAAATATGCAGGGGGAGGAGTAGGTGAAGTGGCCAGATGAGACCTATCTCCATGGCAACACATGATATTTTCTGCTTGTGCATGTGCAGTTTTATCAACTTTTATTGTAGTAACCTACAAAGGCAACCTCTTCATATTTAAGGAGGAAAAAGAAAATCACAAGAAGAATTAATCTGGGATGACTTTTGTTGGGTGACTGAACAATGGTGCTGTTTTCTTTGGTATTCCAGCAGAAAATCTTGCTCTGGGGCTGTAGAACCTGCATTGGGGTGAATGCTGGTGGAAATCCAGCACCCAGAGTCTGCTTAGTGGGTGGCAGGAGTGAGATGTCAGAACTTGACCACGGGAAGCTGTAGGCATTTGTTGTGCAAATGGATTTGGCTTCAGCTGGGCAAGCACTGGGTTTGGCTTCCCCAGGTAATTCCCAGGACGAGATGTCTTTAGGGAACAGCAAACTCCACTTTTCTATCTTTCTAGGAAAGGTGCTATTATCTCATAGCAGGAGCTGTGCTGAGCACCTCCCATGAAGCTGACTCCAGAAAAAGGCATAAAATGACTATGTGTCAGATGAGACAGTGATGAACTGCACTTCTTCAAAGAGCCAGCAGAAAGGTTGCCTTCCCTCTGTTGACATCAGAAGAAAATCCTTAACCCACAGGACATTTAAAAGAAGGTTTTCTATTTTTCAAAGGAGGATATTACTGCTAATACAATAATTGCCTCTGGCTAGTTTCCTTTGAATTCCTTTTTTTTTTTTTTTTTTCAGTCAGGCAAGTTAATTATTTCAGTATTTAAATCATCATGGGGTGGTAACAATCTCTCTATGACATGTAAGCCTTTACTGTAACATACTAATGTATAAACGTGAACAATGTTTTATTTTTTTGTTCCTCCCTGATAAAACCTCTCTGATTGCTACAGTTTTCCATCAGATGAATAGCTTGTTTAGAAATCTCACAGCTCTGATTACCTGCAGCAAGATTATGGTTTCACATATTCCTTGACCATAAAACCATATGCATTTTGGAGGCTCTACAACAATATACAAAATGATAGGAGGAACACTAGTGTCCTTAAAGCAACTCTGCACGATCAAAATCCTACAATAATAAATACAAATATCACATTATAAAAGAGGTCTTGTTCAGGGTGTCTTTGGTACTCAGCACTGGTCTTAATGTACATTACCTGAAAAGCATAAGGAGTAATTTTTGGCTTTCAGGCAACTTTCTGTAGAAAATCACTGCAAGAAAAGTATGAATAACTAAATTAAAATATTTTTAATATTTTAATTTTGAATTTTCTCTTAAAAAAGGGAAAATAAAAATTTTATTTGCTACATTATTCAGTAAAACTGGAGCTGTCTACAGAGAGAATTTGAAATTAATTCACTTTTCACACACAACAGTACTCAAAGTTTAGTGTTAACAATGGATTTTATATGTTTTAAATTCTGACCAGTGGTGAAATGAGTGAGGGAGCCTACTGGTAGAACTGCAACTCTGGAAATATTTGGCTTTATTTTTCCTTGAATCACATGCAGAGAGGAGTTACTTTCACTCCCATGTCAGTCCCAATAAACTTTAAGAGTTTCCGGTTCTGATACTGTGAACTGTTTGGGCTTAGGCCTGGGTAATATTTATCTGGTTTAGGGCTTTGTCTGGGGCTTAGAGCTTTTTCTGGTGGCTCTTAAATGCTACATCTTGGGTTCTATTGCATTTATTTAATTTGGAGGTATTCCCTGGGCCTCAGGAGCCTGATACTGAAAATTTTAGTCACTCTGACAGTAATGAGGGATTGTATAATCAGTTTATATTGCTAATGTTTGTGGTCCCTGCCTTGTTCATGGAAATGCCTCTTTTATCTCAGCTGAGTGCCACCCAACAGCTCCCCAGCTTTAATTTGGTTTGGTAGTTTGGCACAAGTCGTGCTTGAAGTGAAAAGATCCTGAGAAAGTTTCCAAACATTTTAGATCCAAACAGAATGTGATGTTTAACCTGGAAAGGGAGAGGGCTGTATTCTGGTCCTCCTCTAAGGAATGACACACTCTGCTCTGCTGTGTTTGGGTTAAACAGACACAGTTCTGTGACATCCTGATATCCATGCTATTTGCATAATTCTGCATTTATTTTTAAGGTATTTTTCATCTGATTATAAGGACTGATGCAGAGGTAGTGAGCAATATTTCTGGTTTCACTCTCAGCTCCCACAGCTCAGTTCCCTCAGTTCACCCCAGCTGGAAAAATGCTCAGCTGGAAGCAGCATGGACTTCATGATAAACTGATTTATTGTGGCGGTAGGTGAGTCAAGAGAACACCCATTCTGAGGGGTCGCATTGTGGTTGGACACAGAAGAATTCCTGAGCCCTGAAAGGCTTGGGATGCCCCTGCTGCAGATCAGAACTTTTGATGGTTGGGTGGTTTATTATGAAGGATCCATGGGATCCATGGCATTGTCATGGAATCTAAGGATCGATCCAGGCTGGATCCAAAAGTTCTCCTAAAAGAGCCCTTTTGTAGGTCCAGCCTTAAATATTTTCACCGGGTTGTAGGTCTTTATTATAAAGTCACTATATCCAACTGATTCTTCTGGAGATTTTACAGTTGTTTATGGCATTTAATCTTCCTTGTTTTGTAACCTCTGACAGCAATTTTTACATCTAATTGTTCTATGGGTCTATGGTTAGTGTTAAAACCATGTGTAGAAAGAGGTAAAACTCTCTCAAATCCACTTCCCATTCTTCCCCTTCATCTGTGCGTGAATATCTTCCTTAAGTCATTAGGACTGAACCTGAAGCCTCTCATGGCAGCAATTTTGCAAAAGCAATTTGCACCTGTGATTTTATAGACATGTTTAAGAGAAAGAATTTATTTTTTATACATGTATATTTTGTTTCTTGATACAGTCCTGATTGTTCCCTGACTCAATCAATAATAAATGTGCACAGGAAATCAGTAATTTATTCAATTATTTATAAACTGTTTGATTAGCTCAGAAAAGCCATTCAAATACAGTTTATGCTTGTGGTGGAATAAGTGATAAATGTCACAGTAAAATTGATTTTTTTGTCCTAAAGGTAGAATGATCATTAAAATTCTTGGTGACAAACTGGTTCCTTTCCAGGAGGGATTTCTGGATGGTTATTTGCAGAGGGACGAAAGCCAGTGATGGGTGAAGGAACCTCCTGTTCCACAAATATCAGTAAAATTGCCCAATGTCTTGTTGCCCAAGGACTGAGCTGCACTCTTTTGGTCACTCTGACTTGCAGGATTCCTGTCCTATGTGTCTAAACTAATATTGGGTTTGCCAAGGGAAATACATCACAGCTGAGTCTGGGGTGTTAAGGGCCCAACAGTCTTCTTCCTGCAAAACATTTTTGTTTTAAAACCTGTTAAAAGGACAGAACGTGTACTCATGTATTTCAAAAAACTGTAGGGAAAAAATTGGTGAGGGTTTTCTCCGTTTGTTATTTTAGTTTGACTTGTTTGGGGATTTTTTAATGGTTGTTGTTTTGTTGTTGCAGGTTGTTGTTGTTGTAGTTTGGTTGGGGTTTTTTTTCCAAAATTATACACTGGAGTGCAGTTAGGGTAGGAAATGGTACTAGAGCCCATCCAAAAAGATTCTGCAGGGGTTTAGTGCAGGCAGAGCATGCTGGTTCACCTGGAGCCACCTCACAGAACAGCACCTTTTCTCAAGCAGGATCAAATCTCTCACCTGGACACTGATGCTGGAAAGCTGGAAAGGTCATCCCTGACCTTTCAGGGATGGGCTCAGGAGGTGGGCTGGAGCTCCAGGTGCTGCCCTTTGCTGTGTGTGGATGTCAACAGGGACCCACAGAGCAGATAGGAAACCAGAGGCAGGTTTTGATCTCTGTCAAAAGTAAATTAAAAAAAAAAATCAGTTTACTAAGTTTTAGGATAGGAACACACTGGTGGCACCTTACAGATGCCTCTTTGGGAACCTGATCAGCTGAGAGAAGCTCAGGGTCCAGTCCTGGTTCCCTGCTGGAGCTGCCATGGAGGTCACCATTCCTATTCCCACATCAGGGAATATCTCTGTGCAAAGGCTACTGCAGACAAGACACGGATTTGCAGTGTAAATGTTATTTGAAGCAGATACCCTAATTACCCATCAATCCCTCTAGTCCCTCCTAAAACAGCTCCTGCTCTTGGTCTCCATGACGTTCCATGACAGTCAGTACCACAAATATAACACTCTGTGTGACATAACCAGAACAGAAAAAAAATCTTGTCTTTGTGTTGGGGGTATTTTTTTTTTAGCTCTTCTGAGAAGTTTTACATTTTATTTCCCTGATAAATTCGCTAGGCAACCTCTCTTGCAACTTAGATTTGTGACATGTCCCCCAGCAAACAATTCTTTCCCAGGGATTTTAAAGCTAAAAAACTACAGCAAACCATCAGATACTCATCATTAAATGTCACAGTTTACTGGTGAACATGGCAGTGCTGAGTCATGAGTTGTGGAGTCAAAGATCTTAGAGGTCTTTTCCAATCTTAACAGTTATACAATAATATGAAATTAACATTAATTGTTAGATTAGCAGTTCATATAGATGATTTTGAGTTTTAATAAAGCTTTTTGCATGAGAGTTGTTTCTTCAAGAAGGAGCCCTCCCTCCATGTAGATAGTTGTCAGTTTAAGTAACATTTTGAGGACTTAAGAACGCACTTTGAAAGAATCAGTTTTGAGCTATCCCAGAATTCATTCTGTAGCTTATAAACATTTTGTCTTCCTTTCCAACTTTTCCTTCTATTGGAAGTTTATTGAAAAAAAATAAGACATGCCAAGCTCTCCCATTACCAAGTCAGTAATAAAATGTTGTATGTCCATCATTGTCACTCCCAAATAACTCACTAAAATGGGAAACGAAAACACTTACTTGGAGAATTACACTTTTTAATACTTTGGAGACACTGCTTTTCTAAAAAGAAATGAAACTGGACTGATGACTACACCTGTAGCCTGTGAAAAGCTGAGAAACCCACCCTGAGATTGCTTTTCTTGTCAAACAAAAAAGAATCAAAACATGAGGAGATGCAAAGAATCGTAAAAGTTCCAGCCAGGTTTTCCAGTCTGTGATGGCTTTCAGCTGCATAGACCCCTTCTTGTACAACAGCCTGTGTTTAGGTAAAGCAAACCATCATGATGGGCAGGGAAAATCGGAATATTCTGTAATGACGTCTTATGTTCAAACTTACACGCATTTTGCCACAGAAGAGCTGTCTGAAAAACAACTGAAATTCATACTTAGCAAGATAGTATCTGGAAATATTCCTGTTCTTTCTCTGCTATCTACCCACCACAGGAGGAGAGTAGTTTCCTTTTTTCCTCCATGTACTAGAAAAAAATCAATTAAAAATATTCCAGTATTTTCCTTGTGATCTTATAAACAAATAAATAAATTTGCATGCAACTTCAAGAAACCCATATTTGCTTGTCTTTTTAAAAAAGTGCTTGGATAAAACCATTTTTGAATGTTCAGGGAGTAAAAATTCCACAGCTGTGCGTAGGTAGAGACAAGGACTCTGAGATCAATGCACCAAGCAGCAGAACTGCTGCAGAAAGGGCTCTTCATCACCACCTAAATCCGTTCAGGCCAATTACTCAGTGAGTAGATATTTGTAGGTAAGGATTGTTTTTTGTAATAATTTAAGGGGAAGTTTTCTTTAATGAAGAAAATGAGAAATGCCATCATTTGGTGTAAAAATTTCCTGCATTTCCCTGGGGTCCAAGGAATATTTCTTCTCTGTCATTCTCTTTGACAATTTTTCCTTGGGCTGATGTTGCATAACTACATCATCAGCCTCACAAACTTTATAAATTTTTTTTGTTTGTTTTTGTTTGTGTTTTTTTTTTTTAATAGTATCAACATATTTTAGGGCTGAAAATACACTGTTTTTTTAGAAAAAAAGGATATGTTAAAAAAGTAAAACAAACAGAAGAATCCATATGTTATTATCTTCTTCATGCATGGGGTTTTAACACTTTTTGTTGTGCTGTTTTGGAGAAGAAAAATTTAAGTTTTCTGCCATAAGCAAGCAAACAGTGAATTGGGAGCTGGGAAAATCTGCCCTCTGCTTGCCCTGATTCTGGTTCCAGTTTCATTAAAGATGCTCCCATTTCTGCTGTGCATAAAAATGACCCCTCTAAGAGCTCAGGACCTCTCCTGTTCTGCTCCTGGAGCTGTTCCAGAAGATTTAAGAGCAGGCTCGGAGTGGCTGCATTGTTCAATATCTGAGCCTTGCATTTCAGTGGGAGGTTCAAATGACACTGATTTTCTAATGTAGGGTCACTTTTGGTTTTTCTTTTTGGAGCATCTCCAGGCAGGACATGGACTGGGAGGCCTGAATATGCAAAATCCCAGCTGAAATGTGATGGGTGAATTAATGCCAACGACATAAGGAGAGTGATAGGAAACATGAGCAAGGTTTCATGTGTGGACCTCGCCACTACCCTCAAGAAATGAGCTCAAGCTGTGGATTTGGTATGGATTCATATTTCAACGCTGCAATAGTCCAAAGGTCTTCAGCTCCAGGGATTCGATTTGTGCTGTATCAAAGGCAGAAGTCAACTGAAAAACGTTTGATCTGGGCTAAAGTTTAAATCTAAACAGTCTCAGAGTTGAATAGGACTTGAATTAGGAATTGTGGCTGGAGGCAGTATTCACCTCTAAATACAAATTCACTTGCAGTACAACACACACACACAAAAGTGAGACAGTTGAGAAAGAAGCTGCAGCTAAATGAGAAACAGATTTGCAGCTAGCACAAATGAAATTAAAGGGATATGGGTGCAAGCCAGCCAGTGTATTCTGTTGTGAGACAAAATGTTTGATTTCCCATTTGTGATAACACTGAGGAGATGAATATGGCTGTGGCATGAATGTTCCTTCACGCAGCACTGATTGCCAAAAGCTGGCAATGCAGGAAACCTTCCCACTCTAGGCTGCTTGCCTAAAAACCTCCTACCCCTCTGCCTTGACATTGCAACAGCCCTTTTGAAGACTGTCAGATAGGCCTTGAAAAAACAGACCACAAGAAAAATACTGGGATTTTTGCATTTGTATTTAGGACGCCAGCCACAACATGTGGGCAATTTGCAATAAGAGCTCTGCATCAGTTTTAGCAGTGGGTGCCTTGAAGCATCAGATTATGAACGGCAGATGTAGAAATATATTTTTGAAATATAAACATTGTTGGACTTTTAAACTGGTAATTTTTAAGTGCTAGAGGTTTACTTGCCCTTCATCAAGGAGATAATTAGCTTTCAAGCCATAACTAAGAACAAAGGGTGTTATTTACTCCATTTTCGTACTCTTGTTTTCTACCCTTCCCTCCATGTTATTCTTACTATATATATTTTTTTTTTTAATTGCCTTTTTTAAACCAGTGATCAGACCAACTGGGTTTGATGTTTAAACTGTACAGGGTTAAATGTATAGATAGCTTCCCTTATATTTCTGAACTTTCTTCCATAAAAATCTTGAGGAAGATGATCTCTAATTTCACTTCCTCAGCATGAAAAGCAAAACATCTGGTTGTCTTAGTTTCCCACCCCGGCAGCTGACTTTCAAGAGAGCAAGTAAGCAATGACATGCTTGAGATTAAAATACAGAAATCTGCTATGTTGGCTGAGAGAGCAGCAGTGCAATGGCAGAAAAGCACCAAGTTTCTATCACAGTCATAATTACAGAGCACAGATAACAGTCTGCAGTTAACACTTTAATATTTCCTGGCCCCTGCTCTGTTTTTTCTGGCCATTGTCAATGGGAAATGGATGGAAGCAGCTGGTTGGGGATTCCCCTGCGGTGAACAGAGCCCAGCTGCTGCCCAGGGGTTTTTTGTGTTCTCCCTTCCTCACACACACAGATCCCGGACACCTGCCCAGGGCAGTGGGGATGGTCAGGATGGAGTCACCAGAAGGGGACTTCAGAGGAAGTTGGTTAGAACACTCTGGAAATGAGCCTTTCAGTGTACACAGAGTCACAAAGAATAAGCAGCTTAGGAAGGAGGCTCTGTGTGCTCCCATGTCTTAGCCAATATCTGTGCCCAGTAGAGGATACGACTCTAAATTTGCCACCTTCATTTTTGGTTGAAAGCTGGACCTGATGGTCTTGGAAGTCTTAGTAATTCTATAATTCTTTCCTATTACCTGTTCCACTCACTTGCACAGTAAAATTGAGCATTTTTTCCTTTTTTTTTATTAATTTTCACTTCATGTTCTAGTCAATGGCCAATATTATGACGATGATAGATATAAGGGGTTAATCTTCCTATTTCAAGTAATTTATTGATAACACAGCTCAGCCAAGATAACCTGTACTTCACCCGTGTTCAAAACCTTTCAGACAGAAATTAGTTTGTGATGGAAGAGTGGTACAGCTGTTCCGTATTTTTGTGCAGTGGTTGTTAATTTTGAAAACACAGAGCTGGGATCCTCTCAATAATCTCTTCTGAGCTCACTGACTAAAGTCTTGAAATATACTTAAGGTAAGATTCTGCTACACCTCTTTCTCCACAGAAAGCCTAGCTGCTCCAGGACCTTACACTGCAGTTCTGTGGGGAAGCCAGTCCTCTGAACAGGGCTGGAAAATGCAGACAATCAGATTTTTTAGGTAGGAAGTGGCCTCTGGGCCAGCCTCCTGCTCAGAGCAGGGCCAGCCTGCTATTCCACAATACAGTCAAAGAGCAATCACTTATCTTTCATAAAACTCTGTATTTCAAGAGTGTTGGGTAGCATCAGGAATAAATTTGTCTACCTCACTCTGGTTTATTTCCTTATCTCGCTTATATGCGTGATAATTCAGTCACTTTAGAATTCTACTGGCTCTATGAAATGCCAAGCCAGTAATTTATTCATTGTTTTGCTCTTCGTCTTTTCCCACATGAATTGTTTCTTAATTATAAAAATGCGACTTGAAGGCTTGTCTGGCTTTGCACTAATTTCTGCAGGTTCTTACCACCACAGCTGATGGTATTAGCAGTGACAAAAAGATTATTACAAATGATTTGGTAGCTTTAACACTATGCATCCTCCTGGATTTGCCAGTGCACACCAGACACCACCTTTGTACTGAATAACTAACCTAGAATGTGGGAAAAAAAAATCTATTTTAAACTCAGAGCTTTTTCTCTTTATTTGTGTTATTTCCTTGGTTTTGATCAAAACCAGAATCCACCCTGAGTCTGAAAGGGAAACTGCAATTACCTTGTAGCTGCAATTAATTGTAGCTGCAACTGAAACTGCAATTAATTTGTAGCTGAATTGAAAAGTTTTCATTTTTTTTCTTCTCATTCCACCATTCTCAATATGCAGAATGGCTTTGGTGACATATTTCTTCTCTTCAGTCACATACAAATGCTTGATTTATGCAGCCATGCAGTGGATTTAACATAATGATGGAATTTTAATAAATCCACAGAATAATTTTTTGTCATTGCTGTCACATTACCTCTAGTCTTCTTATCCAGAATATAAATAGACTAATCGTGTAAGAAAAGTTGATCTCTGAATATTTTTTTTTGCAAACCCAGAAATTAAAAGCTATGGATTTACTATATCCTGGCAGGCTAAAACCCTTTGAATTCATGAGTATTTAGGCTGAGTTTGCCTAGGCAACAAAACTTTCAGTACTGACCTAAGCCAGCCTTTCTCTCCCATTGTGATTTGCCTATCCCTAATGATAATGTGAGTAGACAGTCTAGGACAAAACAGGTTTGAATCCTCTTAAGCTGTAAAAAGAAAGGAACCCAGGGATGTCTGGGCTGGTTTCTTCATCAGAGACAGAAGGTGCACACCCATCATACAGCAAACATCTGGACAGCATCAAGCTATCCGGGTGGAGGGGGCAAAAGTCTCTGCTGAGGTCTTTCATGAAAGATTAAATCTCTGCCTGTTTTTTTCCAAATACAGTTGTTCAAAGGTGCCTTAATTTCATGTTTCCAATTAGTCTGAAAACTTAAGTTACCCATTTTTAGACATGGCTATAAAACACAGATTTCACTTGGCAACGAGATGAAGAAGAGGTTTCAATATATCATTTTCACTTTGAGGAGGAATAAATTCTGATCTTCAATATCATGTTGTAGAAAAGCAGGTCTGCAACAAACTCATGCCACCATCATGATGGCTTTACAGATGGCAAAAACAGAGGAAGAAAGAAACTGAGCAATTTGATTTCTGTGAATGAAGAGGGTTTTACCATTATTCTGCTGTCCTCAGAATTACACTTTCTGACAGTTTTGCTCCATGATGGTTTGTTCTGTGATGTTACAGGTGTGGTTTCTCTTGGGGTGGTTCTATTTGAAGTGATTTGGGGTAGCAAGTGGTTGTGCAGGAGAAGAGTGGATCAGGGGAAGGATACAAGGTGGGAGTGACCCAAGGCACATCCTGGGCTGCTCACTTCCCCTCCCCTCCAAGGACATTCCAAGGACTCATCCCAGCCATCCTAACACAGTCTGGCTTTCCATTGATGGTGAACACCACTGGCAATGTGAGCAATGACACAAAGTAAACTGTCTGCCCAGGTTTAGTCTGGTGAGACCTCGTGATCTTGTTTTTTTGACCCAAAGGTGTTTCTGTGCCCTGTGCACTGTAGGGTGCCCTCCACGAATGCCTCAGATTTTCTCAAATAATTTCAATGCTCCTGCTTCCTGCTGTGTGGGTGTAAGCCCTGACTATAAAAGCATTTCCCAGCTGTGAGGAGGCATTGCAGCTCCTCCAGAAGGACCTGGACACAAGAGAGCAAGAGACCAGCCTGGCCGTGCTTCCCCTGTGACCTTGGGTTCAGATGTTCAATCTTGGAGAGTTTCCTCTCTTCCCCACAAAAAAGGGGGATAATAATAGCTGCCCGTATCATCAGGGGGGTGTGAGGATTAATGAGTTAATGCCTGTAGGGCTCTGTGGCACTCTGCTGACAAGGAGCTGCCTGAGCGCTGTGACAGAGTGCAGGAGTTCACAGGGAAGGATTGTTCACTCCACAGTGTTGATTAGGAGGGCAAAAAACAATCAGGGCAGAGCAGACAACAGCCATAAAAGCTGAAGGAGCTGCAGAGGCTGGGCTACAGGGCCCAGCAAGGCTAGGAAACAGCTTGCTAATTTTTCTGACCCACTAGATGAAGTGGTTTGTGTTAAAAATTTCATCACGCACCAAAGGAGGAGGCCTTAGGCACACCAGTATGGTATCTTGCATGGGATAGGAGCAACTCACAGCAGATCATCCAGGGCAGTGCAAAAGGGTGGGAGGAAGGGGATGGAGTAGCAGAAGACAAGGAAACCAGAGCCACATTCTCAAAGAAGTTAGTAGCAACTGAAGTCCCCCAAGGCTTGTGCCTGTGTGTGCCCAGCCAGTCATAAGGGATAGCAGAGGTGGGGATTTTGGATGTGGAGAAAGTTCCAGAGTCAGCTTAGGTTCTGTATTAGGGGGCTGTGATTCCTACAGGCACAATCATGTATCTTTTGTCGATCCAATGTGTTCCCTTTTTTTCTTTTGACAATTAACATGATTTTGCTTGAGGTTTGTGGTGGTGGTGTTTTTTTTTTTTTTTTTTTTTTTTTTTCCCCTCCCCTTCTTTCTTCCTCCCCAGTAACTGATCCTAAAGAGAAAACAATAACTTAATCCATTAGTGATCAGTGACATGGAATAACAGTTTAAATTTTATGACAAATTATTTATAGGAAAAATCACATCTGTCAGAGCATTTGGCGTGAATTTCAGCTCTTGCAGAAGGTTTTTATTGCTCGATTCTTGCAGTTACTGACACATTATTGTATCTGTGTGAGTATGGTCAGAACTTGAAGTGAAATTCTGAGCGAACTAAAGGGGAGCCTCTCAAATCCCGACCTGATGAGGGTAGATCCTACAGATCTAGAGACAGATGGAAGGGTTTACAAAGCTTTATGCTAAAAAAAAAAAAAACCACCTCAAAATAAGCTGGCAGTGTGTGCAGGGAGCCCAATCCCCCTGTGCTGGGCTGAGCCCCAGCGTGGGCAGCAGGGGAGGGGGGATTCTGCCCCTCTGCCCCTCAGCTGAGACCCCACCTGCAGAGCTGCCCCAGCCCTGGGACCCAGCACAGGAAGGAGCTGGAGCTGCTGCAGCCAGGCCAGAGGAGGCTCCAGGATGAGCAGAGGGATGGAGCAGCTCTGCTGGGAGGAAAGGCTGCGAGAGCTGGCATTGTTCAGCCCGGACAGGAGAAGCTTTGGGGTGACCTCAGTGTGGCCTTGCGGTGCCTGAAGGGGCTGCAGGAAAGATGGAGAGAGACAATGGACAAGGGCTGGAGGGACAGGACACGGGGAATGGCTTCCCAGTGCCAGAGGGCAGGGATGGATGGGATATGGGGAAGGAATTGTTCCCTGGGAGGGTGGGGAGGCCCTGGCACAGGGTGCCCAGAGAAGCTGTGGCTGCCCCTGGATCCCTGGCAGTGTCCAAGGCCAGGCTGGACACTGGGGCTTGGAGCAGCCTGGGACAGTGGAAGGTGTCCCTGGCCAGGGCAGAACGATTTGAAAGAGCTGAACTTTAAGATCCCTTCCAGCCCAACTCATTCCATGATTCTTCAATTCCATTAGATTGTCATTATTAGCTCCTTCAGGTGTTATTTTTCTGAAGGGAAATAATGATAATGTTCTCTGTAGCTGCTCAGTAGGATGGTGTCCTACTGCTTTTACTATCCTTAGTAAAATCTAGCCTGACTCAGGTGGGGCTTCAAGGTTTTTTCACAAAAATAAAGAAACAAAACCTAAAAAACCCACCCCCACCACAACAACAAAAACAAAGTCAACAACAAGACTCCCGCCACAAAAATAAACAAACAACAACAACAGAAAGCCCAAACAAATAAACAAAAGTGGGACAAGTTTTAACATTTAGCTTTACTCACAGATGACAATTAGTACACTTACTCTCTTTCTAGAACTTATAAAGATTTTGATCAGATGCTGACAAATTTTGGGGAAACTCTTCATGCTTTCCCTGTGTTCTTGGTTTTGAACAGCAATATCATTGCAGAAATGTCTCTGCCCCAAGGCAGGGATTTGCTATGTCCATCCTGTTGCTATAAAAAGTCTTGTGACTGCATGTGGGGCAAGTACTTCTATTTCACCCAGAAATTCTGCTGAGCAAACAAGCTCATTTTATTCTGGAAACAAGGCAGAGCAAACCTGATTTCTTGCAGAACTGCTAAATCTCAGGTGAGACCCCCACTCTTCATGCCTGAAACTATTTCACAATCAAGAATCTTTCAAAATGAAAAGTATTTGTGCAAAGGATACACATCTTCATGGCATATGCCATCACTAAATGTAATTGCCCATTTTTGCAACTTTCTTCTTCTGCTCTACAGCATTGTAATTCAGGTCTCCTGAGATATTTATAAATTGCTTCCATCTCTCAAAAAAGAAAAAAAGGCCATATGCATTTCAGCATTGCTACGTTTTGATTCTGGAGACCTAGTTGTGCAAGTAACTCATCAACAGTTGGGTTCCTTCCTGTGTAAAATGTGATGAGAAGTGATTAATTTTTATGCCAGAGTCTTCCTTTACTCAGATCACAATTTTACATAAGTTTTGAAAATCATTTTTTTGCTGAAGCAGTACAGGAACTTAAATATAATATGCAGACTAAAGAGCATCATTCTACATTCATAGAATTAAGGCTGGAAAAGACATTTAAGGTCATCAAACCATACCATACACCCCAGGAGTTACAGCAGAAGTTGTCACAAAGCTACAACTTATTTGGTGGGAATCATTACCCTGTCCTTACTGAGGAAAACATGCTCAGGAGGATCCATCCTAATTCACAGTACACCACACAGGTGTACGGGAAAGAAAAGCAGTGGAAGATATCTATTCTGCACCCCTCTTCAGGGGCTTGACATGACCATCCCAATGTCCAAATGTTTTGTGTTAGGAAAAAGCCCCTGATGCTCATTTCTGTGGGGGGCAGGGGGGTAGTGTCACTTTTGAGGCAGCACAGCCCCAAATGCAGAGCGGGTGTTGGAAGATGGGGTGATCAGTAAGGCTGGGCATGAAAGAAAGGAGAAGAGTTGTGACTGGGGCGGAGAGTGGCACCCCTGGTGTGACCTGGGACACACTGACCCAGCCAGAAGCAAGGTCTGGAGACCCTCTGGCCTGCAGCCAGCCTGGGGTTCTGCTCGGTGATGCCTTTTTCAGGCTCACTTAAAAACAGAGGCCAGACAGAATTAAGAGAATAAAAATGGATAGATTTAATGAAGGGCCTTCAGGTACATTAAGGGCAGACAAAGCTTCCACAGGGGCTAAACTCAAAAATGGACAATAGTCACGAGATTTTCGGACTACTGTAAGTTTGGTCCATTTACATATCAGGCATTAATCCTCCAATTACAGCTTCAGGTAATGAAGCCATTTACCCCCAGTTTGCTCCCTTCCAAACTCACTTTTGTTTGTACATTTTGGAGCCTGAGGCTGTACAGGGTGTCCTTGATTCCCATGCCTAGAGAGATTGTTTTGTCTGACCAAATTGTGAAGACAGTAACTATCACTCTATACGGAGTTTGGAATTATACCCTAAAGCAGCACAAGATTTGAAAAATGTAACAGCTAAAATCCTAGAGGCAATCCTGGGGGCTGTGTGCCACCGGCAGCCGGCGGCCTGGGGGCACCTGTTGGACGTGGCGGGGAAAGGAGCCATGGTGACAACTGCCAGGAGCCCCGTGGAGCGGCGGCTGATCCCCAGCACAGAGCATCCCTTGTAACCCTCACACCCTCAGCCCTACTGAGCATCCAGCCTCTCCAAATTAGCGGGGCTTGGCCATAGGCACGAGTCTCCCACAACCTGATCCGTGTGAGAGCGGCCGGCCACTGGCTGGAGGGGCGCCAGGCCCTTCCTGGGATGCTCTGGGAGAGGGACACGCTGACCCTGCGTCAGGCTGAGCTAACAGCCACGACCCCAACCCTCCTTTAAATGCCCCCCTTGGCCAGCACGGCCTCCCTGGCAGGGTGACGGCCCTGAAATCCCTCTCCCCATCCTAACAGCCGTGATGAGGTGCCGAAACACGGGAGCCGAAATCCCTGCGCTATTGTTCTCCAGTGAAGCAGCCTTGCAAGGGAACACGCCTTGGGAACATCTGGTGCTGGTTGAGAATTAGGACCAGATACGCCTTTACAATGACCAGATTATTGCACATGACATTGCTGCCTACAACAGGGAAATCCTTGTTTTAGTTCCTCCAAAAACAAAATAAAAAGCACATTAATTTACTTCATTATTTCCTCAGCGAATGTGTGCCTTTGTCTGTATGTTATTCTAGATAAACTGAGGAAAGAATCAATTTTCTGTGATAAGCCTGGAATAAAAATAAATTATGATTTCTTATATCCTGCAGAAATTACATGGCTATGAATGTCAGTGTAGCAGTTAACATTTCCAGTTCTCCCTCTTTCCAGGGCTGGGTCTCTTTATGCAGCAACAGCTGGGAATGGGAAAGATGACACACAGAGCTTTCCTCTATTCTGCTTAATGAGTCTGTAATGAAAACAATTGCTCTAGAGAGTATCAATTCTCCCTATAAGAAGGAAAAGTATTGATTCCTCTTTTGTGTGCTACAACTTCTCAAATAAATAGGGTAAATAGAAAAGCTATGTAATACAGATGTGCTCTTTCTAAATGGATTTGGACCTATTATTATTATTATTATTATTATTTTCTATTCTTTTTAGTCAGGAATATTTCTGAGTATTGGGGAATTTTCTTTTGTGAGGGGAGACTTCTTGTTTTTTCCCCCAGACATCATCAGCCTTGCTCTGCAAAAATACTGCATCTCTAAACTGTTCAGAATGAATATCCTTTAGGTGCTCAGAGCTTCCTCCTGCCAAAATCTTATCTGATGTTGGGAAAGACTGTCTGACTCTGAACAAGAAGTTTTCTTTGGAACAAAGGACCTGATATTTATCCTGGAATATTTTCTGCCTCTGCCTGGTGATTAGCTCATCTACCTCAAACTTTCCCATTTATTCCACCTCTTTTCTCGACTGCCTCCCTTGCCCAGAGAGCCTTTCCCACTCCCAGCTCTTCCCAGAATCCCAGGCTCCGGGAGGGATGGTGTTGGGAAACAGGAGTGAGTTGCCAAGGTAACTTCTTGTCACATGACACGTGTCAGATGTTCCCAGAGCTGGGAATACATTGGTGCTGAGGAGCTCAAGAGTTGCACTGAGACCTGAAATGAGGCATCTCCCCTTTCAGTGCCCATTTGTATCTGTGAGAAATTAATGATTCTCCCCGAATTACATTACTAGGATTTGTCTAGAAGCCTGTAGGAAACACCAGTGATGATACCTGTGGAGGTAATGCCTGTCATGCTATGAAGATTTAATGGAAGCAGTGAAATTCTCTGTGGCCAAGCTGAGCCTATTTACATGCATAAACATGAATGAAACAATACAATATAAACAATATGAAAATCTCAGCCCTTATAGGAGAAAAGTCAGATGAAAGCTGAACTCATTTTTGCTCAGTTTTAGTTGCTTTGTTCCAATCGTGCTACTTTCCCATTTATCCTTGCGTCACCCAGATGAAAATTCACCAACAGAGGATTAACAGAAAATAAAATTCCCACTCTCACTGTTAGTAAAACTTGTGCCACAAGCATTTTCATGCTGACTTAATCAGAACAAAATTCCTCATGTGTGATCTCACTGATCACAATTAACTCACAGCAGGCTATCTACCACCAAGGACAGTGAGCTGATGGGAATCCCTGTGGGCAGCTGGAAGGAAGGAAGAAATGTCGTAAGTAATTCCAAACAATGCATACATTCTGAAAAGTATCACACACTTTGGGTGAAACCCTGATTCCTTCCATGAAAATGCCTTTCCTTCTCACGGTCCAGGATTTTACACTTTACGAATAAAGGTGACTTAATTTTTGAATCTTCAATTCCTGCTCAGGATCAGGTAAAATGGTGAAGAAAAAGGGTGTTGTGGAGGACAGCTATGGATGAGAAAGAAATTTAATTTGTTTATCTTGATTCATAGTCACCATCTACCAATAAGGGCATCACCCTTTGGGAATGGCACAGAGTAGAATCTGGATTTTGGATTGTGGCACTGGAATGAATCTCCACAATCCATGACTGCAACTCCAAACTCAAGGACGTTTTACAGAAAGCAATGAATCTTCAGAAACAGCTGGAATCAAAGATGGCCTCCTGCATATCAGCAACAGTTGTACTGATAGTTCACTTCTTCATTTTTCTGCTGCATTTCAGTTATAAGAAATTGTACAATTTGGTGAGAAGGCAGGGATTTTCCAAGCACACAATGTCTGTGTGAATGGCACTACTTCCTATAAAATTTCTGTGGGAGTTTTCTAATTCCATCATGATCCTTTATTTTTAACTTTCTGAAACCTGATTTGAAGTCACTTTGTAGTGCTCTGCTCTATTCCAGTACAGTACAAAATGAAGACAAAGAAAATATAATGTAATTTTAGTTTTGTCTCTAGATTTCTTGTCAAGCTAAGGAAGACAAAGAAGAGAAAGAAAGATTTGAAAAAAAAACTCTCAAGAAACTGCTTTTATATATAATTTAAAACCTCAGTAAAAGAGGGAATGAAGTTTCTGTTCAGGGAATAATTTTTAGAAATTACCACTTGGGTATTACATATTGCACAAAATATTAGAAATAATATTTCCTGCATGTTTTGGCCCACACAGAGGAACTTTCTTGAGCCAAGTTGGTTAAAATGGACAAAATTGCAATTTTTTTTTTTTTTTTTTGTTAGGACAAGTTTAAACTGCCAGAGGGCAGGAATGGATGGGATATGGGGAAGGAATTGTTCCCTGGTAGGGTGGTCAGGCCCTGGCACAGGGTGCCCAGAGAAGCTGTGGCTGCCCCTGGATCCCTGGCAGTGTCCAAGGCCAGGCTGGACACTGGGGCTTGGAGCAGCCTGGGACAGTGGAAGGTGTCCCTGCCCATGGCAGGGGTGGTACTGGATGGGCTTTAAGGTCTCTTCAAACCCAAACCAGCCTGTGATTCTGCGATTCTTTCATGACCATAAACTATTTGAAGATCAAAAGAGGACTTCCGGAACTTGTTTAGGGGAAAGAAATTTCCTAAATACAAGAAGCATGACCTCTACTGTGAAGTATGGCTGATCCTGAAGCGAAGGTGATAGTTTTAACCTTACATTTCCTTAGGCTACTTTAAGATAAAATAGATGAAGATACATTAAAATTTTTTCACTGTCTTTTGTGAGATGTGCCTATAAATGAAATCTTGAAGATATAGGAGTTTTTTTAACCCTGACTTAAATGCATATGCTGTTTAGATGAAAAACAGGCATGCTGGAAGTTTCCCATTTAATTAGTGTAGAGCCTTCACTCCACCAGCTGGATTTCTTTTCCTGAACATTATAATATTCACTAATGGGAGGGCTGGAGCCAAGAGCAGGAAAAATAACTGGCCCAAATAAGCAAGTTATTTAGACTGAGAAAAGGAAGATATAAATTCCTTTTATTGCTGGGTGAGAATCAAGTCAGAGCTGCCTGGGATTACCCAAGTGTACCAAGAATTTAAAACCAAAATTTAACATCTTTTCCCATGTGCATGCCAATGTTTACCTGTAGGGTTTGGTACCTCTTAAGAGCTCAGCAGTGAGGGAAGGACTGGTGCTGTGTATGTATCTCATGTGGCAAAGGAACTTCTGGAGGGGCTCAATCTCCTCTGCCTCTGAACTTTCTGGTGAGGTCTGCGAGCAGCTCAGGCCATGTCTCCCAGCACACCTTTTACTGCTCATGCACTTGGTCCTCCTGAACTCTTCTGCAGGCATCAGTAATTTTAAGTAGGGTAAATCAGTGTATTTTTCCCTCCTGCCTGACTCTTGCAGCACCAGGGGAGCTGACCCTGTCAATCTTATCACTCGTGCCTGCGGATGCTCGCGCGTCTCTGTCCCTGACCCATGGCCCTGCTGTGCCCTTCCTCTCGTGCCCACGGGGTTCTTATCAGCAGCCTCTCATGAGAGGTCCTGTGAAAGAGCTTCTGACACTTCAAAAGGGAAAAAAAAAAAAAATCCCAGCTAAAACTCCTTTAGGACTTTTCCTGTACACGAGGAAACGACTTTTCTCTTTTAAGATGGTGGATTTTTGCTTGCTATTATGTTATGTTTGGAATATCGGCATGTTTTGTGTGCTGTTTCAATTTGCTTGCAGCAATAAGGTAAATCCTGGCGCAATATTATTTAATTGCAGATATTTTTAAAAAATCTAAAGCTGAGTCACATTTCATATGTGAGGAAAGCCCTGCAATTGCCTATGCTAGTGTGACATCATAGGTGTTGGAGTTAGGAGAAAAAATCTTCACAAAATATAATTTTTCCCCTTAACAGTTTGATTTAAGGGTATGTATAGGTCTTACCTAGAAAAAGGTTAGGTCTGGACTTAGATTAAACTCTGGCTTAGGCCTGGCATGGTCTTTTCTCAAACCCTCTCATGAGAATAGTCCAGTTAACATGATGGCCACAGCAATAATGCATGTTGCCGGGACACCCTTCTCTGATGAGATGCTAAATATATATATATTTTGTTTGGAAAACACTCAGTAGGGAGTTTGGAGCTAATTGTTTCCACTAACACCTTGTCATTAATTAATAAATACTCAATACATGACTGAGAAAGCTGTGTCACTGCCGAGAAAGCCAAGAATTAGCTGATGAGCCAAAGTCTTAACTCATGCCATGAATATTTAGACCATAGACTGTAGACCATAGTAATTTAAGTCAGAAAATTTAACTATTCTATACATGAGATTCTCCAAAGTATTTTTTTCCATCTCATATCATCTAAAAATATATTAAAAATCAGTTTATTCACCGACTCAGAGGATCACTGTGCACATGCTAAGAGCTTGCACTGAAAGTAGGCTGCAGAAATCATGATTAAACTCCCTGTCTGTGCTCCCAAATTGTCTTCCAGATAGAGGGGTTATCTGTTTTCTTCACCAGGAAATATGCTTCATAATAGACAGCCCAAGAACATCATAAAGCAGGTTCAGGCTGCAGATACCTTTTTTTACGTCTGATTCATAGCTCTGTACATTTTTGTCACTTTATTTTTTGAAGCAGCATGGCAAACACTGTAACGAGACAAACAGAGACAGCAAGAAAGTGGAGGTAGGTTGCAGGTTGAGTAAGAGCCTTGAATAAGAACAAAAGCCACCTTTTGTGGTTTTGAAGCTGAAGGGGCTGATGAACTTGACAAGAATAAAAAAGAGTAGGTACATATGGTTTTCCTGATAGTTAGGAAAAACTAAATAGTGAAGTTGAGCATGTGAATAAAGGTTCATCTACACTATAAATGGACTTTCAGTGCTGGAACATGAGACTGACACCTTTGTCATCTGACATTACCGTTGGCATGAACTTTACTTCTTTTGGGAAATCTTAAAAAACACATTTTTTTGCACACATAAACACATTTGGTAATGTGTTCTAATGGTGGCTTCACACAATTTTTCACTTTAGCTCATACGAGGCTGAAGACATCTCCTCAGACTTCTCCTCAGCCAGCAGTTCTGTGGTGAGTTCACTCTAAAGCTCCGTATCCTGAAGCTTGCTATAGTGATTAACACTCCCTAAGTGTAATGAATTAAAAGAATGCTTTTCCCTGTCTATTGTTTGTAATAGGATTTACTGTAGGAAAATAATTGAGAAAAACAACCCACTGCTATAAAAATGGCCATGAAAATACTGGCAGTAGAACAATCTTAAATTCTACAGTTTGGGATTATCTGAAGGTTTGTTACAGAGGGGGTTTTTTCCAGTCTTGCTGTGTGGGTGTCCATAAATCACTACAACAGGCGTCTTATCATGAGAAGGCTTATTAAAAAAATAAGGAAAGAAAAGGAAAAAGTATGAAGTACCCTGTAATTTTCTTTTTTCTTCAAGTACATTGTAATCCCGATCGTACCTTATTTCCCTGCATCAGAAATACCTCTGCTAGACTCAACAGAATTGAAATTGGAATCAAAACTGTGGTTTCACACCACAGTTACTGGTATGTTTAGATTTAATATGTCAGCAACTCAGGGCTGAACTTTGGTCATCCTGTGCCAAAATCCCAGCACGGTAAAACTGAAAGCTTTTACGATGCATGTATGGCTCAGATGCTAAATTTCACTGCTGCTGCCTTCCTCAGGCTGGTTCTGAATGGCAGCTTTCATTTCAGGAGCTCAGCTCGGTAAATATCTGGAATTTCCTGCCAGCTCCGTGCTGCAGGGAGGAAAGGGGCTGTTAGGCACTCTTAGGCGGGGAGTCTTTGATGTCAGCGGCCCTTACGGGAGAGTCAGCAGCCTACATCAGAACAGCTTTGTTTGTGCTCCTGTATGGATTTGCTGTCCCAAGAAAACCTGGCATTTTACCTGTCACTTTTGTTCCTGTTGTTTTCCTTCCCCAGGCACAGGTCTGTATTTTGCAACTGAGGCAAAAAGTCTGACCTCGATTTTCCCGCAGTGCCTATACTTTGGGCAATAGTGTTTATGAAAAATTACTCTCAAGTGTGTGAAAGGTGTCTGAGAACTCCTCATAAATTTTCTGGAAGTTCTTTTAGGCGTCGTTATCCACCAAGATAAAGCACAGATGTGTCTTCCTGATGTTCTTCTGCTGAGGACTTGGACCTTGTTCCTCACCACATTCTTCATCAAGACACTCTGCCTTGGTTATACAAAGTGAAACTAAGGTTTCATTTCAGTGAAATTATTTTTCATGACTGCTGCCTTACCAAAATGTAACCGGCTTTTCCACTAAAATTATGTTTCCTCCATGAAATATTGACCCTGTGAGACTTCCCCATGCTTATCCACTCTCCACTGAAGATTGCCAATGTCTCTGGCTTTGTCTGTCTATTCAGCTGCTCAGATTTTTTTCAGATTATTCCAATCAATTAAAAACTCTATTATAAAAAGGTACTTTTAAACCTTTATTATTACTTTTTCCCAAACTGTTCTACTTCAGAACAAAATACACTTTAGAATGCAACTTTTTCCAGAAAAAGGAAATGTAGCTCTTGTCACCTTAACCACAAGTAGTGTTTTATCAGCACTTGCCACCTTGTGTGGTTTGCATTACCCAGATTCCATTGCCCCAGGTTTATTTAATTGGCAGTGGGATTAATTGCTCCCCTTCCATGGAAACCTCTTCTGCTGAAGATTTACTCTATACTTTTTGCAGTTTATATTGATCTGTATTTTTTAATTAGGATTTTCTAAAAATTTTTTGACATTTCCACTCTCCGGATTGCTTCCAAGCCCTGTCCAACATGGTCTTGGGCACTTCCAGGGATGGGAATGTTTCTCTGTAGAATCCAGCATTAGCAATTCCAGTGGAAATAATTCAAGTTTAAAATATTTCCTAGAAAGAAAATTTATTTATGGAGGGTTTATGCCAGTTTTGCACTGCTGAGAAACCAAGCAAAACTCTGGAAAAGGGCAGAGTCTTACTTTTGCTGAGGTCCATGGTAGTGTGGTGAAGATGCTGGGTTTTATGGTTCATAGTCTGCAAAGACACTTAATCCAAAGTTTGGGTATAATTGTAACCAATGAAGACCTAAGGGTTTGAGAACTGCATGCTTTGGAAATCTGTATGAACTCTTATCTCTGAAATTGTTTATCTTAATGTCCAAATATCCAGAAAAATGCCTATTATAAGTAAGTCTGATATATATCATCAAATCACAGGATGGTTTGTGTTGGAAGGAATCTTGAGGATCATCCAGTGCCACCCCCTGCCATGGGCAGGGACACCTTCCACTATGCCAGGTTGTTCCAAGCCATGTCCAACTTGGCCTGGAAAATGTCAAGGAGTGTTTTAAGTTAAAAAAGTGAGGATTCAGGCATCTCTAAAATGACACTTCACGTCTTTCCCTGAGGGACAGATGGAGACTTGCCTTTTGAGCCCTCCATAAGAATAGACTGTGCATATCCTTTGTCCAGGTGCAGGTGATGAAAGCTTCTAGTAACAAAAGGACACATGGCAAACAAAGGCGGACATCTCTTTTATATGGAGAGGAAATTTTTGTCCTCGTTATGCACAATGTGGCAGCCAATTTGCTCTTTGAGAAGAGCCTGGGCTGAAGAACCAGGCGGAATGGCATTCTTTCTAAGTGATGTTAGAAAGCAGAGAGCAGCAGAAATGAGATTTCCCTGTTTTTCCTGGGAAAATGTCCATGCCTCTTAAGTTTTGCTGTCTTAACTGATCCTTGCTGCTCTGCAGCACCACGGATGTTTTGTGGCCTGTGCACGGGCAAGGAAGACATGCAGAGGTGACACTTGGGGCCATAGTTTAGTGCTGGACTTGGCGGTGCTGCGCTCATGTTTGCACTTGCTGACCTTGGAGGTCTTTTCCAACCCTGATGATTCTGTGGATCACAGGTCCACCCCCAGTGAAGGAAGAGCTGCTCACTCCAGCCCTGTCATCCACCCAGTGCTGCAGACTCTGATTAGAGCCAAGCAGCCTGGTGTTTGTTCTACTATGTGGTTGATTTTTGGCAATCAGCCATAACATTTGTGCAGGTTGGCAGCAGCTTTTCCTGGGTTTGATTCATTCCCAACCACTTCCATAACCATAATCAACTAGCCTTTATTTTATTTTGTTGGGTTTTTTAAAATTTTTTTTAGTGGAAAACTCCTCTTTCATCTCCATTTTCATGCTTGTCTAGAAAAACATACTCTTTTTCAACCAGATGTGGTAGAAAAGAGAAATATCCTCCCGTTTCTAGCCTCTTCACTTTTACAATTATGAAACAGATTCACTTCTGTAGAATTGACTGGTGCTAGGTTTAATTAATCCTACCATTTCAGTCACCCAAGCATACAGAAATGTAAACAGCCTGAGGAAGGGAAGACTTTAATTTACTGTTTTGTGCCACTTGTAATGATACCATTTGATTTCCCTGGTGGCCCCACAGCTTTCTTTGACTCTTTCTTCCAGGCTGCTTGTGGAAAGGAGCCACCAAGCAGGAGCCAAAAGAACAAGAGACAATGGTCAAGAAAAACTAATCCTTGAGAAACCAGTATTCTTTCTTCAGTGATACAGCCACAGAACCAAAGAGGTTGAATACCTAAATACTTTTATACATTTCAATAGATGACTGTTTTTTTCCTCAGAAAGGTAGGAAAATACTGGGCAAATCATCTGGCAGGTGTGACAATTCCAGGTGAGGTGCTATTGCTGTTAGACTTAGCAGAAATAGTGTCATGGGAGCTATCCTGTGGGAACAAATGGGTGATAATCCAGAGTCTGAGGAAAAAGGAATTGTACATGAAAAAGAAATTGTGAGGGAAGAGAGGCTTCCAAGAACAAACACAGTGGAGAATTACTATCACAAAATAGAGCATTGTTACAAAATATCAGAAATGGGGCTAAATCGGTTCTGGAGGCATCTTTGCCTCACATGAATGACATCGGGAAATTTTAGATCAGTTGAAAACAACCAAGATATGAGTTAAAATCATTTTGGCCCTGTTTGGGTCTGGATATAATATCAACATTATTTAGAATAATTCTCAGTGCTGGTGACTCTAATTTATGTACTCACTAATGGATATACAGAAACACAGAGGAAAACCCAGAATGTTTTAATTCTATTTGTGTGCTTTACATTTACAGGATCCCTGATGCTCCCATTCAGTAAACATATCCTCTCCCTCCAGTATAAGATATTTCTCCCTCTCCCTGGTGCACATGCTCTTGCTTGCCAGAAAATGTTGCTAAACTGCTTCCATTAGTGATGCTGTAAATCATAAGGACAGCTAAGATTAGTTTGCACTTTTGGAACAGGGATAATAACCAGTTGGACACGCTTCTATTGTCATTCCCTATGAGTATCATCTGGTAGCATCATACACATTAGTGAATTGTAAATTTTGTAGACATTTTGAGGCATTGTTCTTTACATTTACATTGAAATCTTTCTTTTCCCTCCAAAACAAGAACATTTTATGTTGAAATGGGGGATAATAATGTATTTTCTGAGATAGAAAGTTTTGATAAGAGTCTTATTTTTAAGAAAAAAGCTTTCATGAGAATAAAACCACAGCCTGTTGTAAATGAGGTTTTTGGAAGTAAAGCTTATTTAGTCATCCCAGAAAGTTTGTTCAAGGTGGGCATGCAATAGAGAAGTAGGAGTTGGAAAGGTGGAAGTGCCAAAATCTGTATCAGCAGCATAGCAGAACAGCACAGGCCTGGAAGCTTCAGATATAATTAGTGATAAATTGATAAAACATCTCCTTAGAGATGCTGGAGTTACAGCTGTTTAAATGACTGAGATCTGGATTACAGTTTAAATTACTTGGCTGATTTAAAGTCTGAGTAAGTCTCACTCTTTCTGTCCCTACATACAATTTAGGCAACATCCTTCACCATATTTAGTGATAATTAATAGTTCATCAATAATCTTGGTTCTCTCAGAACACAAATGGGATGAGGTTTTCCCTCCCTGCCCTGAACTCTTTTTCATAAGCTGAGTGCTGTTCCCCATAAAGCTGGTGGGTGTTCTGACATGGTGGAAGGAGAAGAGGTCTGCATCCTCATCCAGCACACATCCATAGCTCCATTAATGAACAGCTGAGCTGCCCAAATACCCGGAGGCACCAGGGCATCAGTGAGGGGGATACTCTGACTGGAAGCACAGCAGGATCCCTGGTAGCAGACATGGTCTGGTGGTTAACTGCATGGATTCAGTGCTGCCAAAGAACTCAGGCAACCTCCTAAAATGAAGTAAGATCACACATAACTCGGTGCAGTTTTTAATCTGATTCCTAAAACTTCCAGCAAAGATGCCTCAGGATTCCGAATGGGGCTGTGGAATTGCTTAACAGCAAACCCATCTGTTGAAAACTCCACTTGCTTTGATGAGGTCTCTAATTGTGTCTCTGCCAGTTTCCCCATCAACAGTATGGTATGCTCTAACCAGAAGTGTTTTTAGACTGAATGATTCTATCTTCAAAATACTCAAGATTGAATTTTTCATAAAAAAGTAAAATCTGCTATCTGTTTAAACACAGGAGGGACTGCAACAGAAATTGCTTGGACACTTCCAAGGATCAGATGCTCTAATGCAGCTTCTGGAGCTGGATTTAGAGGGATAAAGGGGAAGTCGAAGAATGACTGCTGCTAAGCTCTGGAGCTTGCTGCTGTGTGTCTGTGCTGATTCAGCATTGTCTGAGTGGGTTTTACTCTCTCTGGCCCAAAATCGTGGCCTGGGCAGCCTCTCCAGCCCTTTGCTGCTGCCTGGCACAGGCATGGTGCTGACACAGGATTTCCTCATGTGTCTGGCACCTCATCCAGTGATAGGGTGAAACTTCTGCAGGGGAGAATTTGGGTGGAATAGGGATGGCACCCTGATGCTTTCCCTGAGGAGACTGGGAAGTGTATAATCAGTATTTTACTTCCAGTGCTTGAAGAGAGCCCACAAGAAGGATGGAGAGAGACAATTGACAAGTGCCTAGGGTGACAGGACACAGGGAATGGCTCCAGAGGGCAGGGATGGATGGGATATGGGGAAGGAATTGTTCCCTGGGAGGGTGGGGAGGCCCTGGCACAGGGTGCCCAGATAAGTTGTGGCTGCCCCTGGATCCCTGGCAGTGTCCAAGACCAGGCTGGATGGGGCTTGGAGCAGCTGGGATAGTGGAAGATATCCCTGCTCATGGCACTGGATGGGCTTTAAGGTCCATTCCAAGCCAAACCATTCTGTGACTATATGAACATGAAGGTGGTCAAACCAACCCACCAAGCTATGACCTGAAAGCAGCTGGATTTCAAAGGATTTGGTCTTCCTTGTGAGGAGGGAACAATTTTTATTACTTCCAGGGGCCACGGTGAATTCAGAGATGAAAATCTTTTCCATGTCTCCGGTCTGTGCAGGAGGGGTATCATTAAGTGATCAGACTGATGTCAGAACGTGTCCCTGGACAGGCAGAAGCACGTTCTGTGTAGGGCAGAGATGGGGGGAGAACTCACTGACTCTTTGAATGTGCTCAGAAACCCCTCGGGAACAGGGAGCTCTAGCCCCAGGCAGGTCTCCAGTGATGATGATAATTTCAAGTGCCATCTTTGGTATCAGAGTTTTATGTCCTTAGCAAATGACAAACAATTCAAATGTCAAGAATGCCTTATCACTGGGAAGTGATTTTTTTTCCCTGTCTCCTGGAGTCTTACCAGCTTGTGTGAATCAATCATGAGAATTTGGAGGTAATTTGTTCCAAACAGACAAGGATCAGTGCACTCCTTTGGCTCTTTACTAGCTGGAAAGGGTGGGGGGGGGAAAAATATGAGCATGTAGCTTAATAGGAAATCAAAACTGGTCTGTGAATGTGTGTCTGGACTGGCTTATTCATGACTGTGATACACATGTAAAATATGCTGGTGGTGCTACACAGTCAAAAACACAGCTTGCCAATGCTGTCAAATTAGTATTTATTTCCTCTTAATTCCACTGGGTGGGACATTTATACATCCAAATGTCCAAATACATCTATCATTTGGTTGGCGTTTTCGTTAGCCCTACTACAACTCTGAAAGGTTATTTAAGTTTTTGCATGTGGGAATGACCAGCTGTGGATTTAGAATTGAAAAGGGTACTTTTATATTTTGACCTGACTTGACTTCTTCAGTTTAAAACAAGTCTTTTGTGTTTTAAAACAAGCCCCATTTTTTTCTCCCCCAGAATAAATGAATCCATGTATGATTTTACCCTTTTAAAACCTCCTTGTCTTCCTTGGGGGAAAACACAGCATTTTAACTACTGAGTTTGTCAAAGGTAAGTGCTGTTATTTGGGATGAGTGATGTGATAGGCTCCTCTATGAAAACAGGTGATGCAGAGGGTGTCAGGGAGCCCAGTATAGTGTGTTTAGATTATGACTTTGGGTTATTTTGAAAAAGAGATGATAGAGGTTAATTGGGCCTGCACAAACAGGAGGGTTGGTCCTCAGCTGAGCCAGTCTGCAAAAACATGGCCCTTTACTGAAAATGTTGCAGCAGCTGGGGATGGGCACTGCCTTGCTTCCCACTCATTGAGAGCTGGGCTGGAGGGAAAACCTCTTTTCCTGTGGCACAGCTTCCAAAAAACCCTTTCAAACAAGATAAATGATGATAAAATGCTCTCATAGAATAAGTTCTGAACATGACAGACCTGAAGGGAACTTCCTCACTGCTTAATTAAGTAATTATCTCCCCTACTGATGTCCCAGGAGCTGGCAGCAGCAGTTGTATCTCTGGAAATGTTTATACCCAGGTCCTTGAGGACATGTTATCTCCCTCCCACACCAGTGGGGATTAAATGAGTTATAACACATTCTTTTCAAGGTCTTTTTTGTTCAGACTAAGGAAGTGTTAAACAACCTTCCTGCAGCTACTGGTGAAGCAGGAAGAGATCAGGCAGCTGCAGTGCCAAAGGTAATTTTATTTCTGAGGTCTCTGAGGCTTGAGCTTGGTTGATGTTCCATCAGAAGAGGCCAGGCTCCACCTGAAACACAGCCAAACAGAAAGGTACCCTGTGAAGAGACAGGTCATGCTTGAGTACCTGTGCTCTGTGAGACAGGGCTCATGGAATTTAGGCAAAACCTAAATAAACCTGATGGATTATATCATGTCAGATACTGACTGAAAAACACAGGTGTGCCTTTGGCCACAAAAGCCTTTCATTTCAGGTTTGAAATGGAGTAAAAAAAATTAACACCGAGTAGTGGTTAGCTGTGTCACACTGGCCATGCTGCACCTGGGGAGGATTTTCCCCATTAGATCCTGCAGAACGACTATTCCTCCACATCTTTTGCTTCATGGCCTAGGGGTATCACAAAAAGAGGTGTTATTTATAAAACAGCCAGGTAAACAATTCAGGCCTCATGCTCAAAACTGGATTTTTCAGCACGTAGATGAATCTCCCATTGCCCAGCATGCTGATTACACTGCAGTATGGGAGCTAAGAGAAAACTGCTTCTCTAGGCAGCCAAGTGCCATCAAATACATGTGGAACCTACATGGGCCTTGTAATGGATGTTGAGACCACACCCCAAATGTGTCTGGAATGAGTAGTAATCCTCAGATAAAACAAGAGAAAAGGGAGGGAAAAGAAACCTGGCTAGAAAATCTTCCTTAGCTGGGAATGCTAGGACTAGATAAAGTTGCTGCCTGAGTATGTGAAGCAGGTTTAAATCACACTTTCCTGGCCTCAGGTGGGTTTAACCAAGCTCAGAATTTTATACCATTAGGAAGATGATGTTTTTTTTTTTCTCTAGAAGATGATTACAAAAGAGAGAAGGGGGGAAGGAGTCTTCCTAGGCATTAGAGATTGGGCCCTGCCCCTGATGCCAGTGGGACAGAACAGGAGACAAACTGAAATAATAAAAGCCTCAGAGCACTAACAGAGCATTTATTCCCTCCATCACAGTGCAGGCTTCACCTCTTGGTGACAGTGTATTTCCACTACGCAGTGCTGTGGTTACAGAGGTAGAAAGGGCATTCACAGAACAGGGACATTGTTCCAAGAACAGCAAATCTTCCTGTCATCCTTGGACTCCACTTTGTCTTTCCTCCTCCATCAGCCACGTCTGCCCAGCTGCTTATCAGTACCTCCAGAACATAAGACCTTCACAGTGATCCCGTATCTTACTCATGCCTTACTCTTTTCCTAACATAGCAATTACCACTGTTCAATTCAGCCTTCATAAACCACTGCTTTTAATTTGAGGTCATTTAAAGTGCAGATGTGGATGGAAATTAATATATTAATCCATACCAAGTACATGCAAGGGTATAAAATACTCTGTGTGTTCCAAGAGCAACATTGTGTTTCAGATGTTTGGGCATCAACAACATCCATGATGCTGTTTAGGAAAAAAGGATGAAGTCCCAATGTGGAAATACTTTTCCACAGTAGCAGGCACGACTACAGCTTCAGTCACGTTTAATCACTGTCCCTTTTGCACAGAGAAAGGTGTACAGACCTGGTGTAGGTGCAAACTCTTTTGCAAGACAGAAAACCAAGAAAGCAAAACACTTTTAAGATTCTAACCTGGGAAACAGTATTTTCTCTGTATCTTAGTAAAAGAGATGAGGTATCAATCTTTTCAAAGCCAAAATCTTGAAAACCAAAGAACTACTCCTGAGGCAAACACCTGCCTGAAGCAGCAATTTCAAAACAACTGCAGTTTGTCAGTTTAAAGATCTTGTTTCCAGATAGTCTGGTGAGCAGCTGTGCAGCTAGCACATAATGAATAGACTGAAATCAAAAAAGAAATTCCCAGCTAGGAAGTATCCATCACGCACATTTAGGCCAAAAGGATGACCTGCCATGTAACTAATAAATGTTGAACAACAAATAACAAACAGGAAGAGGCCTGTCTGAGCTTCTTAGATGATAAAACCTTAGCAGAAAAGGTTTTTGCAACACAGTTCCTCCATGTGAGCAGTTTTCAGACACTCGGAATAAAAAATTTCACTGGGTTTTTTCACTGGTATTCCTACTTGCAACTAAACCCCAGATACTATTAAGAACTAATCTGGGAATTACACCAGTTTGGATGACTAGGAAATGTGTGAATATCATAAAAATCCCATTATTTATTAGAAGAATAACTAGAATATAACTACTCAACATAAGAAGTTACCAGATGATTCTCTGCATTTTTTAAACATGTATACACCTGACAGTAAAAACTCAAGACTCCTTAGGAATCTCCCTTCTCTCTGTTGAGGAACAGCTCCTTTGAAATGCAAACCTGAGTTGCTTTGATGCCCTGTTTAGAGCAGCACCCACATTTAAAGTTACAGGAGCAGATTTTGCACTCCCCACATCTCCTGCCCAGTCCCAGGCTTCTGTGTGTGCACAGCATGGTTACAGTCCTACAGTTCTGCACTGCTCTGGTTCACAGCCAAGGGTATCTATTTGGCCCACATTGGAGAAACCTATTTTTCCTGAGCCCAGATTAGAGAAGTTTTGGATGGCCATTTCTGATGGTGATTTAGATTTGCAGGTACACGTGAGACAAGACAAAAGTCATAATTCAAAATCACTTTTTTTCCTAGTTGCAGGATAATTTGCATTGATAAAAATAAGATTTTCAAACAAGAATGACAGGAGTTAACATACCTTTGAGTGTGTTTTACTTTTTAGCTTTGTTCCTTCTGATCACAAGCCAACCCAGAACAACAAATACTGCAAACAGACAACTCTCCCAAATGCAGCCATTATGAAGTCAAACAGTTGTCTGATATAACAGACACCTGTCAGGCATTATTGAAGAAGTCACTAGATTACTGAGAGTGGGCAAAATTAGGAAATAAGTGCTAACGGCAGGCATCACTAAAAGTAATCTAACCTTTAACAGTGGTGAGTATAATTTAGTTGCTTCAACCTTTGTATTATGACACATGACTTCCTAATCTGCAGCTAACTGTTCATTCCGTTCATTCAACTGTTCATTTAGAAACCTCTCCATACATGCAACAGCAGCAGCGGAGCCTTTTGAATCCTTTTCTCAACATTTTGGAAGAAGCTGGGAAATGACATACCTGAGAGATGTAAATGTATAAATATGAGTACATGTGGTATTTACAGAGAGCAGTCCAGGTGTCTCAGATCCCACATCTTTACCTTTTCAGCAGCTAATCAGACATCACTACAATTATGGTCCCTGCCTTTATTTCACATCTTAACAACAGAAATATTGATAGATTGAGAAATTACAAGTTTAGAAACAAATAGCTGAGTGTAACTTAGGTCAAAGGTCATACTTTAAGGATAAGAGGGGAGCCATCACTTACAAATCAAGAGGAAATGTTCAGGCAGCAAGAACTAAAAATACTTTGATAAACATCCCCTAAAGCCAAAATGCTCTTTATTCTTCAAAGGGTGGTCTTATTGCTCTGGCTGATTTACCATTTTAAGGTTTCATTCAACAGGTCTACTGGACAAGATATTTTAAAGAATTAAAAACAGCAAGCCTTTTCAACTTGATGGTGTAAAAAAAGAAAAAAACAACCAAAAAACCAGGACTCCCCTGAAACTCAAGACATGCACCAGACACCCTTCCATGAGTTACAGGAGTGTCAGTGCTGACCTGGCATTAACAAGCACATCACATCTGGGTTATGATCACTAATGCTGGTCCGTCTGCAGGGGTGTCCACCAGGAGATAGGTTATCCATCATGTGAGAAGAGACTTGGTGAGGCTTCGAATCCTTTCCTTACAGAGGATCTGCTGTTGGGGACACTCTCCAGCTGCTACTGCATGAACAGGATACTGAAGGCCATCACCACACAGCACACGGCCACATAGGGGCTCTTCCGCTCACCTGGAAGGAGGGGAGAGAATCCAGAACAAACCAAAGTTCAGGCATAGCTAAACAGACCCACCTGCTCCTAGTCTAACGCTATAATTGTGCCACAGCACGTGCAAACTGGTATTCAACACTTCTAACTGGAGGAAGGCAGACAAAAGTATGGCTATGTATTCCCAATGAATATGCATGGACAGTAGGGAAACTCAGATGTAGGACAGGTTATTTTTCTACATAAAAATAGAGCTGGGGCTCTTTAAGACAGGGACTTGTAAACAAGGGCACGGAGTAACAGGACAGGGGAGAACAGCCTCCGGCTGAAGGAGGGCAGAGGTAGATGGGATATTGGGAATTCCTGGCTCTGAGAGTGGGGAGGCCCTGGCACAGGGTGCCCAGAGAAGCTGTGGCTGCCCCTGGATCCCTGAAGTGTTCCAGGCCAGGCTGTACATTGGGGCTTGGGGCAACCTGGAATAGGAGGTGTCCCTGCCCATGGCAGGGGGTTGCACTGGGTGATTCTGGGTCTCTGTGAAAGGCCCATGTAAGGGATTCCATCTCACTACAAACCACCTTTTCTGAGATGCAGTTTTATGTTGCTGCTACCTCCTAATGCCAGAGTCAGGGGCCAGCAGTGGAAAGTTGCCCAGGACACCTCATTTTTGTCGGCTCTGCTCCTCTGTGGCTGCTCAGGAGCTGTTCTGTGTCAGCTGAGATGCAGCTGGTGCTGTCTGGGCCTGATACCTGTCACCTGCAGTGTGAATCTTCTATGCAGGGTGTCATGCAGCAGCCAGAGCTGTGAGCTCACAGCTGCCCATATAGGGCCAGATGCCTGTCTTTTTTTTGCTTTGCTTAGAAGACTTAACATTGTTAGCATGTGGAGAGGGTCTGGTTCACATATTTCCATGATAAAAACGGTCAGCAGATCACAGAAGGTGCACACACACACAAATTTTCTGACTCTTTCAAATTGGCATCACATTTTCCCAGGGCAAACTGTGGATGAAAGTAAGTTAACTCCATTAATAAACTTTTATCTGGTGGCAAAAGCAATCATGAGAGATCTATTCCCACTCATTTGGTCCAGGACAGAACATTACAGAGGTGTCTTTTTCACCAAGAAAAAGAAGATTCTTAGGTGGGGAATTGTAACACAACCAGAAGAACATCAGTAATGATAATCAGACTAGTACCTACTTGTATCATTGCAAGATGTTTTTACACTTAAACATTATTCTTCATGGAATTCACTGAATTCTCCTTGCAGAGACCAACAGTGGATAGTACCTCCAGCCTACAAAACTGCCAGGGAGTGCTAATACTGAAAAGTGTCTTTGAAGTGAGAAGATTCCTGTTTTTACACACCCAGGAGTATAAAGACAGAGCTGGGGCTGTTTGCTTTAAGCAAAGTTCAATTTCCCTTTGCTGTGTGAGGTCTTTTGTCTCTACATCCACCTTATCAGAGACACAGTTTTCAGAGAAACATTAAAGAAAAAAAAACCCACCAAGGCTCCCAAGTCTAGCATGGTGCAATTTTTATGAAAAAAAAAAAAAAATCTTTTCTTTTACCTTTAAACACAGAGGGAACAAACTTTCCACAGTAAAAGAAAAATAAAATAGTTGCAGTGACACCTCCCATACACAGGACCGACTGCTCGGTGACATTACAAGATGCTGTCATGAACTGGCATATATTTAATTAAACTTCAAATAACTGAACGAATTAATGTCTGCAGTTTCACATCTGTTTAAAATAAATTTTGAGGAAGTCCAACTCCTACGGTTCAGGGTATTACAATTTTCATATGGGTTATGCTTTTCTGCTCTTAATTTTCTTAAAAGAGAAATCACCATGTGGCAGGATTAAACATTATTTTGCACAACTTTGTAAATATGTAACCACTTGCCTGTGATTAAGATCTTATGTACATGTGAAAAGGCTGTTTAAACATACCAGGGATGTGAAGTATAAAAGAAGCCAGTAGACATTTTCATTTTTAAACCTACACTTTCTACATGCCTTTGCGATTAACATACATAAAATGATAGGAATCATCTCCAAAGCCCATTTTCATTTCTTAGTCTAAAAGAAAGTCAAAGTGGTCCACTCTAGATGCAAGTTGCAAAAGAAACATAGTAAATTGAAAAAAAATATCCTTGCACTTAATTAAATACAGCCTTGCACTTAATTAAATAAAAGAAGATGGCAAAGGCAAGGTAAGGTGAGGTATTCTCTTCAACCTTGAACAAACCCTAAAGCATCTGAACTTTTACATTTGTTTTCACTGGTGTAGCTCAAAATTCATTTCTGACAGCTGCCATCTTCCCAGTATCTTCCAATTACAGCAATAAAATAGGTTTTGCTATGCCTATTATCTCAATAGGACAGTATCTGCAATCATTTCAACAACAGGTCTTCACCAAACCCTATTTTTGTGTCAATGCTTTTTTGACATCCTGTAGAATTTTCTGCCTGGGAACATAGAAAGGGAATCATATAGACTTTCTTTAGATTCAGTGACAAGTCAGAAGATTTAGAATTACAAGTTCAAAGTTTCTGTTCTGAATTAAAATGCAATTTGAACAGTGATGACGGGTTTGTAGGTTTTTTTTTCCTAAATTGTGGATACACCTTAATGTTAAGACTAAACTTCTGTTGCATATTCCAATTTCCTTCTCAAAACAAATTCAGGATAAGGATTAAAATAAATATAAAACCAGTGTTATGGGAAAATGTCAAGAATCAGATAGAGCTGATCAGCCTGTGTGCAGATGTCACTTGAAATGAACAGCTTTGTGCAATTCAAAAGTGCACAGAAGCTAGAGTAAAGAAGGGAGAGGAAAAACCCCACATTTATGCTTAAAAGGAACCTTAATGCATGATGAACTCCATGTTGTTTTATTGCTATATGGTAAATATATTTTTTTCAACAAATCAATGATTTCTTTGCATGTTAGAAACACAGCCTTGGTTATTTCATGTGGCAAGAAGTGCAAATGATTTTTGAAAATATAACACCAGATACATGAACTGACATGACGAGATGCAGGATTTCCATGATGCTAATCTAAGAAAACAATATCCTGCCCCCTTATTTCAAGGAGGTTAAAACCTGCATTTTTGAAGACAAAGGATGTGTATGGTTTTCACTGCTACATGGCAAGATTATCCTAATAAGTTATGCTAGAAATAGAACTGATCTTAAGGATTTTGAAAGAAAAAAAAAAAATAATTACCGATCCTGGCGCATTTCCAGAATATCCCCAACAGTCTGTAAAGATAAAATAAATTCATTAGGTGCTTGATTTATTACATCCAAGTCAATTGATTTTCTTTCTTTTATGTTAAAACAATCTGAATTTTGTATGTTAAAACAATCTGAATTGACATTAATTTGTCAACTTGACTCTCTTCCGAACACCAGAAAACAGCAGATGCCTGCACATAAGGGTAAAGACTATGAATTACAGAAGTGGCAAAGTTCTAAGTCTAGCAGGGGTCTTTTTGAATGCAAAGATGCATTTCACTCATTCTGTGTTCCAGATCTAAAGATTTCATCAGAACCCTCTATTTATCTACAATAAAGTACCCCTGACAGAAATTGTGAAGAAAAAATCTTCCCAATTCTTCTGGTTCATTCTTATTCCTTTACCAATGTTTACCTGGCTCGTGTCTCTCCAGCGCTGCTTGCCCAGGACATTACCACTCAAAAGTGAAACAGCAATGGAGAAAAGCAGAGTTCAACGTAGGGAACATCCAAAGGGATGGCACAAACCTACAACTTCCCTGTGTAACTAAAATAATCTCACACTGACTGCTCCAGAGGAGCAGGGACTGCTTGAGGATCTGAAGAAGACAAGGGGAAGAATACTGAGGTGTCCTATGTAAGAAGACCAATTTCAGTCCTTCAAAAGCTTGTCTGCAGGAAGGTGTCCTTCAGAGTATGGCACAGAATACTATGGGGAAGCACTAGGAGAACAGCCATAATGCAGCTAGTACATACAACCCCAAAATAATGTTCTGAACTCACCCACAAAGGTTTGATTGTCTTTGCCCTTTTTTGGGCTTTTAGAGTTGCTTACTTCTAACACATTTAAATACAGACAGGTAGGCTTGGGCCACTTGCTCCTGCATGCTTGAGCAGTCAACATACCATGCCATTTTATTTCTCTGCTACTTCCATTTTATGTCCTCTTTTATAGTCTTGGTTTACTTCAGCATCTCTCTGTCCATTTAGCAGCCTCTGTTTCTGAGACAAAGATTCGGTGTTGGGCAGGTGAAGACCAAGTGTGGCAGCAAGTGACTGAGTGACTCAAAGTGAAATGCTTTTTGACTTATGTACTCCTTGCTGACCAATTCATCATGAGCAGCATTCCATTTCCATTTTTAGAAAACAGGAATTTTCATCTGTGCTTTAGATTTCAGTTTTACTTCAAGCAAAATACATCGACACACACACGCACAGATACATATTTGGGTTTGACTATATTTTTGTGCAGCCAAAGCACCTTTCCCCCCGCCTCTTTTATGCAGCTCCATAACCAGAATGATCCCTGCATATAGGACAACCTCACTTTTCCAGGCTAAGAGGTCATACAATAAAGTAACCTAAAGACATCTATGCACTTTTTGAAGATGTGTGTAGGTAGAAAGGCATTCATGTGTAAATCTTACAGAGCAAAATATACAGCCTTGAACTGCTCCATTGATAGCACCTCAGGTTCTCAAAACTGCTCACTCTAGGTAAAATTAGAATTTACAGACTGCATCCTGCAAAACCAATAGAAAAACTCCCACAGCCCTGCTTCTCATATTGCCATCTCTCAAAAGCTTACCCAGTAGCTCAAAGAAATAAACTATTACCATTCTGTTCATATACTTTTGAAGAATCTTGCATGGGAAAAAGAATATTAAGTCTGTTGAATTTGCCTCACAATCTCATTATTTTTTCTTCATCTTAGGGGATTTGACTAATGTGAAGCCACTTCTGCACACTGCCCTGCAAAGCCCCCTTGTGAAAACAGAAATTTTCCTACCTGATGTACCAGGAACAAAACATGGGTTTCACCAGCTGCCCCTAACAAATGCAATTAACAATGCAAAACCTGGAGCCACCTACGTAAGGACTGACCAGCCTTCCCATGATGACACCAGAAGATTTTAAGAGGCTTTTGTGCTACAGGAACAGCTCAGTACCTCTGTTCACATAACCTGCTGCTGAGCAGAAGCAGATTGAATTCTGGACCTTCTGATAATACACCCTCTGGAAGAACTGGGGAGCTCCCACTGCAGAAAAAACCTGTGTAGACCTCCTGCTCCCCTGGTTTTTCCATTAGGGCTCATCCCAGGTTCACAACGAGAAGTTCTTCAAGTCAAAACCCGCTTGCTTATTACAGAAGTGATGCTGCCATGAGTAACTCTGCTCCAAAACAATTCCCCCTGCAGCACCTCCTCAGCATTACTGCACAACTCCTTCTCCACCTTTTGACTTCTGCTCCATGCTTGTCTGGATGCAGGTGAAGGTGTGGGTATGGCTGGGATCCCTGCTGCCTTCTGACAGCCATAGCCCAAATATGCACAACCTCTTGCATATTCCTGGCTCTCAGTGTTAAATGCTAAAACATTTACGTGGTGGTGATTATCTGCAGAACAAAAAAACCAAATAAACGGAACCTCCTAAGCTGAGGAAGAGTTGGTGGAGCCTTAGACAAGGCTGGGTGTGCTGAAAAATACCATGTGTTCACCAGGAGAAGCCCATTGCCACTGCAGGAGGGAGTGTGAGACATCCCCACTACAATGCTGACGGAAAATCAAAGGAGATCTCTGCTGCACATGAGCTAACACATCTTTCTGGTTAGCAGGGAGGAGAGAATTATGTTGTGGTGCACATTCCCCTCTAGTTAGCATGAAACAGTAAATCTCCACTTGCTTTCCCAGCCTTTAACACTGTTGCTCAGGACCGAGCACATGGAAACATTCAGAGAAAATGAAGGTTTAAGGTTCTGTTTGGCTTGGTGGGAAAAGACATTTGGCAGAAATGAGGGGGAGGAAATACAGGGTTATGAGGATGGGTGACATCACTGTGAAATGGTGTCTCTCAACCAACAGAAATGTTTCTTCACTTATTATCAACAGACCTAAATCCTCAGCAAAGTTACCACTCACTTAGAAATACACTGAATAACTATCAACATTCCTCCTCTCCTGCCACTTTAGTATTTTATCGATACTTTTTTATGCCTTTAATTTGGAGCAGGAATGATGACGTAAGAGCATCTCTATGGTAAACTGAAATATCACTAGTATTTGTGCTGTCCCACAGGTCCAGACATTTCCACTGGGGCATGAAGTACGTTAGAAGAGAGGGATAGGGGTTTAGCACGAGCTCCATGTAAACATCTACCATACAGGAAACAAATTTCATTGCTTCTAGGACAAGGTTTTATTCTCCAGTACAAAGTAGTCTACAAAAAATATATATATAAAACAAAATGGTATATCCGACATCTACATAAATACAAACCTACACATCAAACGCCAAACTCCTCCACAGTGTCAGCACCCTTTGGAAATATTTTATGAAGAGAGTTCTATTGTACTCCAGACAGACTTGCCTCAAGAATAAACAGAGTAGCTGCAGATTAAAGGAAATACTCCTTGCCAAGAACAGCACTAAAATTTTAATCAGTAAAATAAACATTCTTACTTCTTACTGTGTGTACTTCATTGACTATTGTGTTATCTTCCCCCAGCAGACATCCAAACTCTCTTTGTTCCCCCACTCCCTGTCCTTCATGAAGTCATCCTTTCTTCCATCTTTACTTCCATCCAAAGAAACCTCTCATGTCAATGGCAATTTCATGGCCTCATATAAAAGGACACAAGTGTTTTCATGTTAGAACTCCAAACTTAAAAAAAAAAAGGCTGGCATACTTTGGGTATCTTACACTGCTAAAATTAAAAAAAAGAAACAACCTGGATAATAAAACATAATAAAACAGCACCCCCTGAGGTCAATTACAACAAATGTTCCAGAAGACAAACACTCAGGGTTCTTGGTCACAACAGTCTATTTAAAACTGGACACTTCTGAACTTAAATGCAAAAGTGATGGAAGAAACTTAGGAAAAAAAGAACGTTTTATTTAAAAGGAAATGATGCAATGGAAAAAGTGATGAAGTCAAACACTCAGCACCCAAAAGCCTGTCTGTTTCCACCTAGAATTACCTCCTTCTCCTACAAATATCATCTCATTTGCGCTAGCTTTAGGTGACAGCACTACTGAAGTTCTATGGACAGCCCCAGAGGTTTCCATGTCACAACTGTTCAATGGTTTCTCAAAACCCACCACACTTAAATCGCAGTTCTGCGGATCACAGCTAGAATCCATATGATTAAAAAAAAGTTAGGTTTGTAGAAGCTTTCAAAAACTCTTCTAGAAATTCCTTCACCTTAGAGAATACAAAATCATGACTTGACAGACCACACAAGAGGACGGTGTTACTTATTTTAAAAAGTATTTTAAAAAATATTTAATCTTTTAGTTACAGATTATTGCTAAAGCTGGTCTTCAAACTTGTATCTTACAAGTTTTTCCTAATTGTAACTTGTATTGAAACACCTATCTTGAAAATAAACAAAAAGCCAATTTCTTCTGGTTTCTTACCCATTTTAGGAATCAAAAATAAATCATTGCAACAATATCCACATGTAGGAGAATGTTTTATTTCTGTCTCTCATTTCTGCATCTCTAATAAGTATCTAACAACAAAGCTACAATTCTAAAAGATTAATAATGCAGTATTAGCAACGTTAGCAAGCTAATAAATTCTTTCAATGAAATTGCAACTAAATGCTTGCCAATACCTTACTGCACTCTATTGTGAGATAAAAAATTAAGATTTTTATCTTTTAAGAGAGAAAATTTTCAAAGCAGGATCTGCATTATCCCACACTTCATCAGGAGATGCTAAAAGGCTGCAGTTGAAACCACACAGCTTGTGGATGTTTGAAATGATCAGGCCACATACCCGGTTTTATTTTTGTCCAGTAAGCTGGGAGCCAAGGATCTGACATAGGCACAGGTACATATGAGCAGCAGGATCACAGTCAGCAGACTCTGGAAGTTGAAGATGGCAGACTATGGAAGAGAATCAGGAAAACAAAGGATTACATTTCTGCAGTGCATACTTCTCTCAAAGTCGAAGTACAGGAAAAAAATGTGTGACCCCTTAGACAACATCAGAAATGAAACCTACAATGGCCATAAGCCAGAAAATCTTTGCATCAATGGAATACAGTCGTGGCAGTGAAAGTAGAGGTGAGGAATGACTGAAAAGTAAACCAGTAGTGGCCAAGACAAAAAATAACACAAAATGTGCAGGAGGTTTGTAAATATACCACTTTTTAAGGGCTACAGGCCAAACTAAACATATTTGTAGAAATATATACAGTAAAGCCCACCTGAACTATGATAACGGATTACTCTTATTTTCCAATAATGTTTAAATCTTCAATTTAAAACATCTTAATTGTAAATATACTTTCAGGAAGTGCTAGTTTTATGGTATATCCTAAAGAAATGGGTGACAATGCCTTAGGATTGAGAAGTAAAGTTCTACTGCTGACAGCAAACACTGATCAGCCTAGTGGCAGTGACAATTCTTGAGAAACTGCTGCAACACTTGGCAATTTACTAAAGTGCAAAGTATCAGCACACAGACAGAAAGTGCATCCCATAAACCTTTTATTTACCGTTTTGGCATTTCTCCTAAGTGTCTCAACTGACATTCTGGTCAGTGTAACAGCACCAGGTGGTTTAAGAGGCGACTGCTTACTTCAAAAAGCTTTCTTTTACCTTCACTCTGCTATGCTCATTTGCACATCTGATTTAGTGTGAGCTCCAAAAAAACAAAACAAAACAAAACAAAACAAAACAAAAACAAAACAACAAAAACAACAAAAACCCAAAACAAAACAAAAAACCCACACCAAGACAAAGCAAATGCAATAAATTCACTCTTTGTTCTGGAATTCTGATGAACTTCTGTCTCATGTGTTCATACTGCTCAACCCAGCTGGCCAAGTAGTGATATTTAATTAAAGGTAAATATTTAGCACTTAGGAAGGGATATTACATTGGCATTTCCCATATTTTAGGGAATATTCCCATATTTAGCATATTTTAGGGCTCATCAGAGCCTTCATTTCCATGCAGCCTGAGGCACACCCCTGTTGATGTGCGTATGCTTTCCTCCTATGTCACAAAATTATAGTATTTTGAAGCTCCGATAATCAAATCTATCTAGCTAATGAGAATTATAAAAGAAAATCACAATATTCTAGTTCAGTATGGCACTAGCAGGAAATTAGGAGAGAAAAATGAGAAGCTCTAGTAGAAGGAAAGCCACTGGAACACAAACAAGTGTTCCAATACTGAGATCAAAAACCTGGTGACCAAACCCCCCCCAAAATCAACAACAGCAAAATAAGCCAAAAAAACCTTAGCTTATTTAGTAGTCTCCATGAATCATATGAACTCCAGAACATGCAGAGCTGCCAGTCTGAATACATGCTTTAGGCAAGGTTAGCTATCTAAAGTAACTTCAGTATCTAGCCTAATGGGGTCCAACAGGCCACTCTGTTAAGAAGCATCATTACAGAGACTGCTATGACTCTGCACCCTGTATAGGAGATTTGAGCATGCCTGAAACCCACTCCTTCTGTGATGAGGGAGCAGGGATCCCACACCCAAAGCCAATCCTCCTGTCCCCAACATGAGGCTGCTTGGTTTTCTCCTGCACCGCAGCCTTTGCTAAATCATGTTTAATTTAGCATTTTAGCTCAGCTAGCCACCCCTTCTGCTCTATCATGTCATAAATAATGGACAGACTCTTTGCAAAGGACAACAAACTGCCATCCCTAGCAGCAGCCTCTGGAGTCATTGTGCTCAGCTGAAATTTCTGCAGCTCCAGAAACCAGGGAAGTCTCAATTCCCCCTGGCTCCTGTGGGTCTAGGAACGCAGCAGGGCCGGATCCAGGAGCGGCTGCCTCTCAGCACAGACAGATACTGCCTATCAACTGATTAATTTGATCAGTCCTGCGGGACAGACAGCTGCTCTGACAGCTCACAGCCCCATGCCTGCCAGCCACCCGTTCCCATGAATTCCGGCAGCTGCTTCCTGAGGTGGCACCGGGCACTCTGACACGGCAAAATGGCAGAAGGGCACACTTGCTTCCTCTTAAGCAGGGGCTGTAAATGTATACTCATGAAATGTGCTACCAGTCAACCAACTGGGGCAGTATATAATCATATATAATTGTTCTTTGTTGGGGTCTTCATGTGTTTCCCCAAATATTCGCCACTGCAATTGCATCTGCCCTTCCACTGAAGCATGCTCTGAAAGACATGTTTATCTGCACAGCCGCTTTGAAAGGACAGATGTGAGCATTCCAAAACTTGCTTACAATTCTGGAAATGAGAATTTATTCTTGAATTAGACGGCTTCACTCTTCACATCTGAAGTAATTCTCATGGCACAGCTGAATTCACAGAAAGCAGAAGCCTACATCTGGCCGCTCCAACTGATGTAATTAAAAGCTGCTGCAAGAGTTATACATTGCTCAGAATCCTTTTAAAAAACACTGCATTCACAAACGAAGCTACCTGGACAATGTAGATGTGATGCTGTTCATTTGTTTAGACTGGGTTCCTCCGATGCAAACGTATTAACTGAAATTTTTGACTTGTGTTGACTGCCTTACTGTAGGTCCTGTGACCTTCATTCCCACTACAAAATGATCTCAGCACATGGAGAAACTGGTGCTGTCTCTTAGACTGTGTCCCTATGAGGGTGAAACTTCTTAAGACTCATGCTGCAACACCAGAAAGAACCAGCACTGGCATTTTATTTTGGTTTTAGACAGTGCAAGCTTTAATTCCAAGGACTGAAATTTTCTAGATCTCCATTTGGTGCATTTTTGACATAGGGAACATCTCAGTTACTCCATTCTGTGTCATTCCCCTTGTGCCCCCTTCCAGTGTGGAGCACCACCACATCAACTGCAGCACTAATGAGGTATTGTATTCACCTGAACTCGCGTGAGCCAAGTTTTTTCCAATATCTTTGGAAATTTAAGACCAGGAACTTTAGCTTTAAGAGCTACATGCCCAAAGGCTGTTTTAAATCCTTCCCCAAACAGGCCTTTAAAAAAAGCCTCAATGTTATTTCCTGATTATATCGTATCTCAGTAAAAACTCCATATAATAAACCACGAAGAATTAATACTCTTGAAAGTTTTATTGTGTTGGGCTTAACAGCAGTGGCTTGTATTAAAATAAATACTCATGGGATTATACAGTAGTTGAAAATCAAGTGGTACAGCTAGGGTGCCTGAATGTACTCCCGCCTGAGTATAAACTGAAGTTTAATGTACTTCAATAAGTGTTGATTGAAAGTTAAAGGTTACCTATGTGGTTGTGACAGGGAATCATGACAACAATTGCACAATTCCTGTAAACCTCATTATAGACAATATTGTCCCTCAGCATTACATTTACTACACTTGGGCAGAAGAAAAAAAAAAAAAGCAGCAGCTCAGAGTTGTGGTTATCAACAGGTCTTGCACTTCACAAGGGTTTTTAATTAAATATGCAGGAATAGCCATAATGAATGCACTAATTCTAAACACTTTTCTGCAAGGGTTTTTAATTAAATATGCAGGAATAGCCATAATGAATGCACTAATTCTAAACACTTTTCTGCACTGACAACAACAGCCATAGATAAGACAATGTAATTTATCCATCTCTGCAGTTTTCACTCATTCCATTGTCCCAATATTCATAGTTCTCTGTCCCTGCAGGCGGCACTATGCTCACAAACCACTTACTGATGCAACCCTTGGGTAGCACAGTAATAAATCACAACCTAGGTTTTGATGAAACTCTCCGTGTCACAAAGGACCTGCTGATTTTCCCCTTGCCTCATACACTTTTGCTTAAAATTAACCAACCAGTATCATGGTTCCATGAGAAATGAAACGTGCAGGAGCAGAACATAAACCCTATGCTGTTGAACTTCTGGGCTGGTAGAAAACCTAACACAAAAGCTCTCTGAGTTTATCTCAGCAGACTTAGCACTGAAACCAAAGCTTAACCTTCTTGAGTCTTTAAGTATGTACAAAATGATTATTTTATCTCTGATTGCAGCGTGACTATGATGATTTCATCCATTTGCGCTATAAAAGCAGAGGCCATCATAATGCCAGCAAGTTGCAAAACTTTGCCCTGTGGTTACTACTATAATACCAATTTATGAGGGCAAACAGATAAATAACTGGAATGTCTTAAAGGAAGTGTAACATTTGTGTAATACGCTGCAGAACAGTCAGTCTTTCTAGAATAGTTTTCTTTTCTTTTTTTCCTCCTCAATATAATAAAATTGGTGAATGATTGTTTTCTGGACCCAAATATGGACACACAATTCTTCAGCTGGCTTTCCCATACTGGAATGTGAGCAAGAGCTTACATACTGCAGTTAAACTTTAGTTAAGCAAGAGCTGAAAAAAATTTCATCACAATAAAGTTAAATCAAGGTATGAAATTTTAATGAAGAGGTCCCTACAAAGCTGAAAGAGAAAATGCTATTACCTAGGGTTTCCATTAGGCCCAGCAATTCTTATTTCTTTAGTAAAAACCAAATTTTTAGGAGTATAATACTGAGAAAAATAATAGGATATAAATCATGTAGTATTACTCCCAATCTGAAAGCCAAAGCAATTGCTAAAAACGAATTAAAACATGCATCTAATTGTATTATTTTCCAACCAGTTAAAAAAAAAAAAAAGTATGTATGTATGTGTGTGTGTGTGTGTGTGTGTATATATGTATATGTGTATATATATATATATATTTCTTTTTTCCACTGCTGCCAAATGCAATCTTATAAAAATGAATGGAAACCAAGCATTTGTGAAAGAGGCATGGTAATTAGCACCATAAAAAATTACAAAAAGTGCAAATTAATTTTGAAGCAATTATTGGCAAAAGTACACAACAAAACTAGGCAAGGGGTATTAGTTAGTATTCAAATATCAGCCAGTGCAGTTGTTGCAGCATAAATAAGGTTTTTTATTTTGGATTTACAGCATGTTCTCCTCAGTATTTAGTTTCCAAAGAATTTAAGTACAAGATTTAATGTTCATTCATATTTCTGTCTAAAATATGTATTTTTGCACTCACAGAATGTAAGGCTTGATTAGAGAAATAGGGATTTTTCTTCCTAGCCACTTCCTGGAGAAGCACATTGTCAGGTTTAAATGGCAAGTACAACTAACATGTACGCTTTCCAGTCAACTGAAGACTAATACATCTATTTAAAACGTAACCAATCTCCTCAAACAATTCAACACTTAATTAAACACATGGACACAGTTGCCCTCTCCTGTAAAAAGCTCTCGACTTTAACACATTTAGAGTTTTTACTGTAATTCAAATCCAGACCAGCAGTGAAAAGACACCTCAAGGCGATGATGCTGAAATTTCACACATGCTTGAATTCCTTCCTCTTTGCCCCAGTACCTAGTTTGAAAATGGAACTTTAGCTGCAAGCAGCTAACAGATTCAGCATTTCACCAAAATACCTTACTATTAAAAAAAAAGTGACTATTAAAGTCTTTTACTGGGTTCATTGTAGCACAAACGTGTGCTTGTTCAGAGATTTCCTAATCAATGAATAATGGTGGATATGACAGTAAAAGCTTATACTTTCCTCCATGGTCTTCTCTGTAGATGATACAGTTTTAAATTTCACAGAGATATTTCTCCTCTGCTGTCTTACCCCATTAGATAAATGCAGTATTTTAAGTAACTCCCTTTTTTAAAAACTAACTCTCCTGTCTCAGGTTGCACACCACACTGTCTAGATCACTACAAATATACTACTGAAAGTGAAAAAACAGTAAAACCTTTGTGTGTGAATGGAAGAAGTAAGACTCATACTAAAGCACACTCTGAATCAGGTGATATCCTTCCTGTAATAAAAGCAGCATGCAAAAATCAGGAGTTTGTAACAGAAGGTGCTACAGGAATGTGAACATGGCCATGGGAAAAAGTCTAAGTTATCAAAAAGGAAGATATATGCTAATTTACCTAAGAAGTACAAAACAGAACTTTAAATATTTTACGTATACTATTTACCAATTTTTTTTTTGTTCATTCATAGTTGAACCATTTCTTTCAAGCATGGAAAACAAATATTAGAAAAAAAAAATACTTAGTCAAGAAAAAATGACAGGTTCTCCTAAGCCTGTCATGCCCCATGGCCCTGGACAGGTCCACAGCACCACTGCAGGTGTCTTATTTGGCAGAGGTCCAGGTGCATGGTTTGAGTATTTAGCATCTGGAAGACAGGTAATATTTTTCAGTTGTTCCCACCTTGTTTCCACAGTCACAAGGTTGAAAATAAAAAACTTCTGTTGGGTCTGAATGCCCAGCTCTCTGCATTAGCAGGTAAACATATTCAGTGTTGCATCTGTTAAAATGAATGCATGGCACTCTAATGCTGCAGGCAACTAAAAAATTAAATTGTGACATTCACTTTTTTATGGCACAATTTCTCACAACCAGCGTCAATCTGTTAAAGTAGACTCACTGCATGCCACTCTTCCAAAAAGAGACCATCTTACATTGACAGAATAATTTCCTCAGTTCAATAATCACAGAAATAAAATCTTTTATCATCCTCTAAGATGAAAGAAGTGTCTACACTGAACACTTCAAGTGAAATAAAGTCACAGTACAAAGACACTTTAAGACTGTAAGATGACCCAGGACACATTTTTAAACCTAGGTACCTTTAGGTCACGACAAAAAACAAGCTGCTAGGAAATACGAATCAGGATTGATTCCTTCTTGTAATTTTGAATAAGGCAAACACAAAACTTTGTACTTGAAGACTCCTAAAAGCTCTTTTTTCAGAGCCATGTCATGGTTCTGGTATGTTTATATCTGACAGCTTGGTTTGAAATAATATTTACTAATGAATGTTTCTACAATTGGCTCTATGAGCAACTCCCCTTCCTTCTATAAACACCATACTAAGAGAACAACAAAGACTGTGACAGAAACGTTTGTCCTTGTGGAAAGCTCTGAAATCAATTTTTGGACAGTAATGTGGGGCCAGGATCAGCCCCAGCCAGGGGGCGATGGGGAAGAAGCCATTTTTGTCAAATTTTCTGCACTTCTTTATGTTTTCTCTATCACTAAATTTTGTCTGAGTGTAACGTCACATTCCTGCGATGAAGGAAAGTGACGACCACACTTCAGGAGGTGGGAAGCTCGTCATTAACTTTAATGTTACCTTTAGCTTCTTCCCTCTTTTCATCCATGCATGTGGCAAACTTCTCAAGCCCACCAGGAAAACTTCTGTTGAGCTTTCAGATATAAAATCCTTAAAGCTGTCAGGACAAACCGATTTGTGGAAGTCAGCAAGCAATACACATTCTGCTCCTAAACAAATGAGGGAGCTGTGCATCCCTTCCATTTCCAGCAAGTTTGGACTCCACTGAGAAGGTTCTACTGGCTTCCATAGCTGCTTTAAGTTAAAATAGTGAGGGTTTTGCTTTGAGTTTAAATGGTGCATTTTTTTCCCATCCACTGGCACTGAAGAGGGAAAAAAAAAAATAGTACAATTTCTGCTTTCACATTAAAGATAAGACAGGTAAAAGTCATATACATACATACATATATATGAATATGTGTGTGTGTGTGTATATATATATATAAAATTTCCCCTATTTGGCAGCAGCTGGCCATTCACCCAGCACAAGTTTTCACCTGCTTAGCAAGGAAAGATGTGGTAAGGAAGCCTGGAAAACAGTGGGATGAAACATTTCCAAGGGATAAAGTCCTCTGGAAATCATGCTTCAGAAAATTCTGCTATTCAGAGTCCTGCCGGCTTGCCAGAACTGCAGCTTTTACTCTTTAGGCAAGGAGAATAAAATGGAGATGTAGCTCTAATCTCTTCCATTTCATGACACACAGACAGGAACAGTTTTCTCTCTCACAGTCAAACATGAGCTCCCAAATTATCTTTCCCGCCCCGCTAAAATGCCTTGACACCAGAGGTGGCATCATGGAGCACCTGAAGTCCTGGACAGTTGCTGCTCTCCTGAAGAAATTAAAGAATCACAAGAACACTGAAGAAACTTATTTTCACCTTATTTTCAACATTAAATCATAAGCAAACCATCCTTAGAAGAGTTTCTTGCTTCAGGGTCCCTGAGGCACAGAGTTACCTCTATAAAGGAACAGGGACAAGTGGAGAAGATAATCCTAACAGAATCTCAAACACTTGCCTTAATCTTCTTAGATTTAAACATTACCTTTGTTTCTAAGTTACTGTTATATATTTCTTATATATAACTTATAAAATACATAAAATATAAATGGCATAATAATATAGTATTAAATAATTAGTTGTATTTAATCATTACACTGAGTAATACATGTCTCACCAAGTTCTCTTGCCTTTTTCTATCATCTCAAACCTTTTCAAGTGTAATAAAGGAGAGTGAGGGACTGCTGTAATTCCCTACATTCACCTTTCCATGGTGCTGATCAGAGGTCTCTACCTTTCTGCATGTGTGTTTTAGATCTCCTGAGACAATTTATGCCTCTCATCCTAAAAAAAACCCCAAACCCTTGTTTTCTGCTTGGAGCCCCAGACTAGAGCAGGTTCACCTAAAAGATCTGCCAAGGCATGCTCAGGTAAGAAACTCCCAGCAATTTCCCGCTGGTGACAAGATCTGTGGAGCCTGGGAACCCTTTTTTGAACTGAGCCATAAGAATCTTCAAGCGATATTGATCTTTTCTGTAAATACAGCAATATTCTATTAAGTTGTACAGCATCCACACAATGATGGATAACCTGTCAATGCTTAGGGGGGGGCGAATCAGGAGATCTTAAAAGGTCCCTATCAACCCAAACCATGCTCTGATTATTAGAAAAATGTAAAAAATTCCCATATTAAAACAAATTCTGTGCTGAAGTTATGGGCAAACATGTATTTTGTACAGGAAAAACTTACTTTAACTCCATTATTCCTTTGGTTTTCCTTTTAATTTTAAACTCATGAGTTTGCTCAGAACATAAAAATGTCATTGATATACAAACAATTAATGTATAAGCCTCAACTAAGAAAAAGTAGTTCTCTGCTCAGCTTTACCTATGACAGAAATGCAAAGCCTTCTTTTATATTACCTGCACAGAGACTGGAAAAATGGGCAGATAACGTAAGAATAAATACCAATGTACCTCCAGACCAACTCTACATAAAGAGTGCATATATATATACACACATATTTTTTACATATATATATAGGTACCCACACTCTTCATGTGTGTGGTTTATAGAAAAGGGTGTATTGTTAACTAATAATATGTAATTTTTAAAATATTCAATTACGCATTTGCATACACCTATAAATATCTATAATAACATCTTTATATCCACATATATTTGTTACACACATATTACACTCCTATATAAGCATACATATTCTATTCCACATGTACTTACCTCTTTTTTATGTATTTTGGCATTCTAGCTGTTTCTATATTAATAAATTTAAAAATATGCACTTATAAGTTATATTACATATACTCTTATATCCTTAAAAATATATATGCTGTAGGTATATACATTTTTAAAAATAAAAACCAAAGACCATACATATATACACACACACACACAGAGAATTTTTTCATATATATTTGTGTGTGTGTGTGTGTGTATATAGATACATACATACACATATACACACACACACACAAGATATATAGCTTTATATGTAATCCATACAGTTTTCATGAGTAAATGGACCTGGGCCTCTGATGACACCCCTGAAAAGCAGCCAATGTCGCGGCTCGGGGCACTGCTGAGCATGACGTCACATAACGCCACCAAGACATCACGCGGCAAAAATGACGTCAGGACGCCTTGAGGGACACGCACAGCACCTGACCGACCTCGCACCGGCTGCTAATGACCCGCACAGACAGAAAACTAGTCTTTTTCTTGTCACCAAACCCCTGATGCAAACCCGCCCCGCGCTACTCCCAGCAAAGCCTTGGGGCGGCTCTGCTCCCGCAAGCCGCGGCCTGTGGCATAAACGATCTCTGGAGACCCCGCCCGGGCCAGAAGGCGCCGCTGGGGACCGTGCAGGGCCGCGGAAAGGCAGAGGAGCAGGAAGGACGCAGCCCCCGAACATGCAGAGTCGGGCAGGCCCCGCGCTTACCATCGCGCCGCGCTCCGCCACATCACCTTCCGGCCGCCGCGACGGGCGGAAGCGCGCACCACGCGCCCTCAGTGCGCCGGAGCGAGGCACGGTCGCCATTGGCTGGCGGCGCCGTGGGGCGCTGCGACTGGTCGGTGCGGCCGGCGGGAGGCGGGACAGGGGTGCGAATGCGGCGCTGATTGGCTGGCGCGGCACAGACGGAAGTGGCGGCCAGGGAGGTAGGTCGGGCGGCCCGCCCCGCGCGCGCTGGCACGGGCGGTGCTGAGGGCAGTGCGGGGGAAGGGTTCCCGCGTCCCTGTGTGGGTGCTGCCGGGATCACGCGGATAACCGCGGTCAGCCCTTCGCTTATCTCTCACCGGGACTGAGGGGAGCTGGGGCGGGCCGCTCGTCTCCCGGTGTGGGGACGGCCGGATCATCGGGATCAGCCCTGCACCGGGACTGAGGGGAGCGGGAGCGGACTCCGACCGTGTCCCGGTGTGGGTACAACCGGAACAACCAGGATTATTCCTTCACTGAGCTTGCACCCGGCCAGGCGGGCCACGCGTCTTTAGTGAGACGCAAAAAAGCCCCCAACAAACGCAAACCAAAAAAACCCCCAACCAACCGACCAAAACCCCCTGGTTCTTTTGGTGTGTTTTTGGTTGTTTCTTTTGGTTGTTCGTTGATATTCGGCTCCCCGCCGGTGGGTGAGAGCTGTGGGGTGTTGCCTTCGCGTCCCTGCGGGCGTGAGCCGCTGGTTACTGACACCTCAATGAGGCTATTTCTTAATTCGGGCCCTCTTACTGTTACTGTTGTTGTGTTGAGAGAATCCAGACTGTCTCCTCCTGGTCTATTGTATTTCGGCTCCTGTGCTACGTTATCTTCTTTTGGAGCTTTTCATCATCATTTCTGTAGCTGCACCTGCCCAAGAATTTCCAACTTTTTTTCTTCTTCTTTTTTTTTTTTTTTTTAACTGAATAACCTTTGGTGCTGTCCGACCTCAGTAAAGTGAGTTCTGTGGAAGAGCTTCACAGTGATGACTTTGTGTTTAGATGACCGAGTGTTGCTGTCATAACAAACACTTGGAGTTTTATGAGGAGCCTGTTCCTCCTTACAAACGTGGTTTTAAAAGCATCACCCCTTCCCAAGGTGATGGCTTGGTTTTGGGATCTTTGTCATTCTCTGTGTTTCAGCACCAAATTCATGCTTGTCTGCTGAGTGTGAGACAAATTTTGCTTTTTCCATTGGTGAGGGGAAACAGTTTTTTTTCTCTCTAAAATGACACTTTGAAGTAACATTTGACATACTTTGTGCAGCTGTTGTGGGAGGCTGGGGGTTGATGTATGTGTATAAAATGTATTTATCCAATGAAATTGAGGCAGTGATCTACTGAAGCAGAGGCCTTAAGATGAGTGAGACCTATGCAATACACTTAGAATGCTGTTCATGCCTTCTACAGAGCAACTTCCTTAGTAGTACTAGATTGGGTCACTATAATTGACAGATCTCTGTGAAATCGTGGTTTCAGACTCGTAATCACCAAAATGTACATGGGATGTTACCAGCATGAGCAGATAAAGAGTTTGAGGTGGCTTCTCTCATGCAACTGTTTTTTCTGTCCTGTGGATTTCGGGCACTGTGTTGATTCAGGATTTGTTCGGTTTTTTTCTCTAGATTGTTTAGTGACTATAAAGGTTCGTTCAGTTGCAGATTTATCTATCTGTCTAACAGATAGTCGGTATCTTGCTGTGTGCTCATTTTCTCACAACATGTTCATACATTTTATTCCTGTTACTGAATTACATTCTCTGGATTAGTTTCTTTGGATCACATGTCAAGGTTATGGATTAAAAAAAAATCATTAAGTGCCTAAAGACTGTTCTAAAAAATGGCCTAATTATCTAGGATAACTTCACTTTGAAGTGTTTGAATGCTGTTACACTGAAGTATGTTTGTAAAGAGAAATAAGTTTTTAGTATAATCACTGTCCCATACAGCCTCTGATGGTAAACATGACTGAAGACTTTAAAGGTAATAATACTTTTGCACGTTTTTTTATGTGTGTCAGAGATAGAAAGCAAAAACTGGATTGTTTTGCCTGCTTGGACTCACTTCTGGGTACTCAGTGTGAATTAGAAACTCAGATTGAATATATTCTGTAATGTCTGGGGAGACTCCAGCTGTCTGTCCTTGTTCACACCATAGCCAAGCCTGCTTTCAGGTGGTCACCTAGCTTTCTCTAGTGTAGTTTTATTTTCAAACATGCCCTTTTATGATAGATTTGTTAATTTTTTTCTTCTACTTTGATAGTTTCTGGCAAGCTCCCACCTGAAACCGATTGCAGATTTTTTGCAAAAAAAACCACTGCTCTTTTTTTTTTTACCCTAGATGTTTAATTTCCAAGTGAAGTTTCCAACAGTCTCAGCTGTTCAAAAGGGAATTTTTACTGATCATGTGCTGTATTAAAATGATTTCAGGTCAGGTGAATGATTTGCTGTGGTGGGAAAACTGCCATTTGAAGCCTTGGTGGCATAAATTAAGAGATTGGTGCACCTAGCCTGGAAGTGTTTTCTGGAATACAGCTGTGATAGTCATGGGATATTGACTGGAATATCAGCTTTCAGATGGTGGTGTTCCAGTTTCCCATGTACTTTTTCCCCTCCTAATTAATATCTTGTTGTGGAAAAGCAGCTCTGAGGAGCTGGGACAACTTTGTTGGTGTAGTCTGCAGGAATGGGCTGGGTAGGCCCATTTGTCTGGTGAACATCAAAAAATAAATCTTAGGTTGAAACATCTACATTGATCTACATAGCAATATTCAGATATTTAAATAAAAACTTAGGATAAATACTGTTTTTTTGTTACTGTTTGGTCTCTTAAGAGGAGTGTTCATGGTGTTGAGAAATATTTTAGTGGTGAAAAGCTTACCTACTGTTCAGTTGAGAAGTAGAGCACATCAAGGAATTTGTGTCTGTAATGAAAGGTAAAAAAAGTTTAACTTCTAGGCTGTTTCCAGATGCAGGAAGAATTACCACAAAACAGTGACAGTTGCATGTGGAAGCCTTGGTTTTTATCTTCTGTGTGTTTTACCTTTCATGAGGAGGAGGATTGGAGGAAATGGTTTTAAAAATACCACAGGTGGGTGACTAACATCTGTACAGGTACATCTGTATAAATATGTTTCTGTCTTTATTACATCCATGTGTGTATATGAGGTGGAAAAAACATTTGAAAATAAACTATAAATGCAGTTGGGTTGTTTTTGAGAAATGGTGGCTTGAGTGACTGGCAAAAATCTGATATGGCTTTTCTTTGGCTTCCATGTGGTGCTCACATCTGTTGTTCCCAGTATCTTCAAATGGCATGAACAGTGGCATGAACACTTATAAACTTATTTGCATTTTTCCTACTGCTACAGATTTGCTCTGCTCTCTGTCTGGTGTAAAGAGGTGGTGGAACACCAGGGGTGTGCATTTTGCAGGTAAACCTGTCGTGGATAGGTGGTGTTCTGTGTGCTGACAGTGGTAATTGGAGTGTGGTGTTCTGTTTGGTAACAGTTTTGAAGGGAAAAAAAAAAACCCACAAAAAACCCAAAGCAGAATAAACAGACAAAAAAACCCCTGAAAAAACAAATCCCCATCTATGTTTCGGTTTGGCTCCTCTTCATTTCTCTGCTGCTGCCTGTCACCTACCAGAAGTGCATATGATAGTCACTGTAGTAGGGTGGATCACAATAGCTGTGAAATGCTTGGAGTTTGCAGCTGTTCTGAGCAGGAATGAACCTCATTCTTCACATCACGCTTTAGCCCAGGATTTTAACCACACATTTAATAGAAAGTTACTGCACAGGGAGTGTGCAGTACTGTGGGAAATGTTCCTACAGCAGTGGAAATTCTTGCACCTCAGAACTGCTTTTTGTGGCAGATTTCATGTGTATACAACTGATGGGCTGATGCAAAGGGCATTCCATCACTTAGCAAGGTACTCCAGATTGTAAAAACATCCAAGGTGTGATGGCCTTGCTGTAGAACAGTTGATGCTGTGCCTGACACGGGTGACCTCAGTGCCTCTCCTGACACAGACAATCCCTGCTGCTGGTGTGCAGCAACACTGGATGTCTTACAATGCTCTGTTTTGACCAAAGTGTCCATTTTAGTACGGACAAAATAATTTAAGGCGGTTTTCTGTGCTGCACGTTGGCTTCATTAAAGCAGTATAGCAAATACTCGTGCTACGTGCTGGTGGGTGTGTCATGGACCTTGCAGGGGGTCACTTGCTGTTTTGTCTCAATGTCTGTTTCTGATGTCCTTGTTATCTTTCAGTACCACTTGAGGATGAGAAATTTTAATCCCTAACTCTTGTCACCTAGGGTTTAACAGGAGGTGGAAAATGTTTTTCAGGGGTTATGATAGAGCTTGGGAGCCCCAGATGAAAAAGCAGCACTTGTCCTTGAGTAAGTGGAACCACCCAGAGCTGAGGGTGAAATTTTTAAGAACTCAAAACCATTATCTGATTCTTCAAGGTTAGTAGGCTGCAGCTGTGATTTCTTCACCGATATATTTGGCAGAAATGTAATGTAGTGCTTGCTGATGTTGTGGGGAAAACATAAAATCATGTGCATAAATTCTGAACCAACATCACTAAATAACCAAGATTCCAGTTTAGACAGCTGAAATAAACACTGTTTATTTATGAAACGACTGAAATAAACTTATTTTATAATACTGTTATTGTAAAATAACATTAAATTGTTCTTGGAATTATTTATTTTTCCACCAAAATGAATATTTTCTCTAGTTGTATCTCTGACTTGAGTTGTGTCCCTTTCCTGAGTTAGGAAACAATGGCCTTCGTCTCCTGCTCTTTGTAATCAGTGTCTTGTGGATCTTAGTCTTCCCCACATCCTTTTCCTCTATGTATGAGATGGAAAAAAGGGAAAGGTGGCAAAAACCTCCTGTGAATTTGAAGATTATTCATAGAACTTAGATAATGTAAATGGGAAGGACTGCTGTCCAAGATATGTCAAGGTACAAAAAACTCACTGAATTATGTATGGTGCCACGTTGACTAAGCTAAGGCGAAATTTATGAGATAATTACTAAACAAATTACTGTTGTTTGCTAATCTAACGCAGTCAAATCTGAATAACACAAAAGAACATGTCTTACAGGAAAAGTTCCAAGCTGGAAAAAAAAATCATTAAATGTATGCCTCAAGCAAGGGCCTCTGGTGCTACTGCTTTCTAAGGTGTACTGGTGATTTCACAAAACATTTTTTGATGAAATTGTCCAAATTTTCAAAGCTTGGAAAAACATTGGAATATTTCTTCATTTGCTCTGCAGACTATTATGTGCCTTTACTGGGAAGGGGTGTCCTCCAACAGAGCAGACAGCTAGAGCTCAGATTTCAAAATAAACAGAAAAAAATGGAGACTGATCTGATGTGACTTTTAAGAGTGCAGAGACTGAGAACGTTTGTGTCCTTGATCTAAACATCAGCCAAATTGCTTGCTATCTTGGGACAGAAAAATTAATGCAACAAGAGGAGGAGTGAGGCTATATATTCTATCACAGGCTGCATTTGTAGTGTGGTTGTCTTGGTGAGTTTTTTTGGTTTTTTTTTTGGTGTGTTTGTGTGTGTATGTGTTTTTTTTAATAAATGATTCAAATGATTATGAAAGGAATTGTTTGTTTACAGGTCTACAAAGGGGTCTTAGAGGCCACCCTTTTCAGCACAGAAGCAGGACAGGAAAGAGAGAGCTTGGGGCTTTCCAAATGCTGTCAGCTGTGTCAGGCTTGGGGTGAAACTTCACAGAATCCTGGGGATATTTGTGCTGGTTGAGCCAAGCAGTGAAGCATCACACTCTGTTGTGGAGGCTTATATTAAATTACTCCGGCTGAGAAAATGAACCTTAATTTTCAGAGTCCAGCACACAGCAGCCACAGATCAGGATATGGGGCAGAAGTGTTAATTTCTCTGGAAGCTGACATGGAGGATGATTGTTTTAGGAAGGAAGAAGCAGAGAACTAGCTGAAGCATTCTTGTGTGTCTTAGAAATACACCTACTTGAGTAATGTTTTGTGATCTCCTGAAGACAGTATTAGAGAGAAGGGTTTTTTTCCTTATGCATTGGTCGGAGAAGTCTATATATGAAAAATGTGCCTTATATTTTATATTTTTTTTACTCTTGTCTGTTGCAGGGATATTTTTTATTAACCCTGACTACCCTAAAACCAGATTTTTTTTTCTTTTAAGTAAAGAGGTAGAGGAGGAATTTTTTTGTATATAGTCTTAATTTGAGGTTCATATTTTGAGTGTGGTATTTCTGATGGTGCAAAATAAATAATGGCATTTGTAGCACAAATGAGAGGAAAATGCAGTAGCAGGTTTCTTATCTAAAGGTGCACTGGAAGAGGCTGGAGCTGTGGAGAGGTGACTTCTGTGCTTAAAGGCTCTTTTTTTATGTTTATGTACCTGCATTATTTCAGGGCCATTGTGTTTGCTCGCTGTTGTGTTTCAGGTACTGATGTGCAGCTGCAGTTGAGAGCCAGAAACACGAAGGTGAAGTGCCCTCCAACATAAACTGAGACTTGCATTTAAAATATTTATACCTTCTGTGCTGTTTCTGTGCCCCACTCTGCATTTTTTATGCCGTCATTAATTTACCTGGGAAAGCAGTAATTTACATCCTTAACAGGGCAGCCTGAGACCTCTGTGGTGCTTCACATCTCTCCTTTGTTTTAATTTGGATTTTAAGATCTCGAACTTCTGTCTGACTGGTTCAGTGCCAAAGCAGTTTTGTGCTGTATTTTACTGAGGAGTACTTAATTGCTCTCTCAGCTCAAGTCCCAGTGGCATTTTTGCACTGGTTTTGCCCCTGCTGTGCCCTCATCTCAGCCTGCAGGTTTCTTTTCACTCTCGTGCAAGCATTCTTTAGGAGCTGTAAAGGAACACTAATACTGAAAAGCTGTTTTCCTAGAGTAGATCCCCTGCTTGGCATCAAGTGTCTTGGGTAAGAGTTAAATTTTTGAGTAGGGTTTTGTTGTTCTGATTTTGGGTTTTTTTTGCCCAGTCCATAGTAGGAAAAAAAACCCCACAACCCCCCCCCACACACACACAAAAACAACCCCCAAAACACCACACCCTACAACAACAAAAAGCCAAACACAAAATACCCCCAAAACAACAGCAACAAAACCCCAAAACAAACAAGCAAACAAAAACCAAAACAACCCCCCCCAAATGAATGAAAGAGTGAAAGGGTCATGAAAGTTGTTTAGAAAAGCAGTGAGCTGATGAGTCTTGAGAGGCTTTTTAGTTTTTTTATGTACAAAACTTGTGATGTTAAAAGTACAAGTGATTCCCGTGAAGCTCTTTGATCCCTTTTTCCTTTCCAGATGTGGTTTGTAGACATGGTGCTGATGGAGCACAAACCAGTAGATTTGTAAGTACTGGCTGAGAGTAGAGTGAATGGCTTCTGAATTTCTGGTATTTTAATCTCTCTCAATCTCTCTCTCTCTCACTCTTTTTTTTTTTTTTTTTTTTTTTTTTTTTTTTTTTTTTTTTTTTTTTTTTTTTTAAATCTTCATGTTTGCTCAGAGTTTGGTGAGGTCATGGGATTTGTGTCCCATGTCCCCTCCTTGCTAAAATACTGGCACATGTCATGATGGGGACAGGTGCTTGTAACTTGCTTTGGTTTGTCAGATGTGGATTATCACAAAGCCTGATCTAAACCTGTGCCCATGTGTGGAAACAGCTGAAATTTGTGCTCAATATGTGTCTTTTTGCCTTATCTACAAACTCAGCCTAATCCATCAACGGAGTAACTAATGTTCAATGCGCAGTTATAAAGCTGGATAAAGAACTGCAAAATTGAAATTTAGCTGCATTGAAAGTGAATGTCTCAGTTCCTTGTGAATGTCTTGTGAATTATTTTCTGTGAGGGTCAGGCAAAGCAAAATGAATTACAATTTTTAAATGAATAAACTTAAGCCGTGTGAGCTCTTTGTTTTCAGGGAGTTTAGTGTTGCATTTTCTGATAGATAAATAGCAGATGGAAAGAAAAAAAAAAGAAAAAACCAAAACTTCAGTTAAGTGAAGACTGGGTAATACAGGAATTTTCTTCAAAGAAAATGCCTGAGGAAACTGTTTAGTAAGATAAAGCAATTTTGAGCCTAGGCCTATTTTTTATTATTAATTTGACAGGAACGGGAAATTAAAATAATCCATCTCTTTGAAAAGTCTTGTGTGTAGAGGTGGGAGGAGAGAAAGATATGTAAGCCTTCATATTTATACCTGCCCTTGTCCACTGAAGTGGCAACATTTGGTGAAACTTGTTTTTCCAGGTTACTGGGCTCAGTTTTTCAAAACTCCTCAGAAAATCCTATGTACAGAATTCCATCCATCCATATCTACCTGACACTGATTTCTTTGTTTCATTTGTTTCAGACTGGGTGCTTTTTCCTATGGCTCTCTTATGGATTAGACACTTCTGAATTTATTTCAGCTTAAAATTTAGAAAGAAAAAAGGGGAAAAAGAAAAAAAGAATAGTGGAATCCATTGCTCAGTGATGTTAAGTGAGACATTTAAAGAAACACATCAGACTGAGTGGAATTCTAATAGGTCTGTGTGGGGACTAAAATGTAGAAAACAAAGGAAATCTGTGCGACAGATTTGTGTTGAATATCCTGATAATATTTAATCTTAAAGAAGGCAGTGTTTTGGAAAACAGATGATACCTCAGCCAGACTACTTTGTTATCCAAATATACATCAAAAAGACATATGTATTGGGGTATTTTTGGATGGGCGAAGGGTGATTAAAACATGCTGCTTTTTTTTTTTTTCCTCCCCCCCAAAATTTCTTCAACTTTACTGTCCTCACATGGATGATACTAAGGTACTGAAAACTGCTGACATGATTTTAAAAATCTGATTGAGAGACTTGGAATTCCCAAATCTTTGTTCTTACTGGCTGTATACATTGGGCTCAAAGGTTGTGTCTGGTGCAACTTACTTTTTCTGTTTTTTATCTGCAAAACATACAGCAATATTTAGTGCTGTCTTTTCAGAGAAATTATGTGGAAAATTATATATATTTAGAATGTGTGTCATTTAAAAAAAAAAAATTTGAGGAGGAAGTGAATTCTTTTTCTTAATATCCTGTGGTTTTCAAGCAAAGGCGCTGTGCCGCCTCTGGGTGTGGTAGAACCTTCAAAAGCCAGGGTGTCCTGCTGCCAAGTTAAGAGTTACAAAGTATTTGTTGGGACTTGCATCTTCCAGAAGCAGCGGAGAAAGGGGGTCTGGGTCTCTGAGACAGGCCTTGCTGACTTTTTATCCCAGATTTATCCTCTGGAGGCTGAGCTGGTTGTTGCCTTTGATCTTTGCTCCCTTTCACATGCACTTTTTAGTAACGTCACTACTAAAATTCAGTTTTTCATCAGGAAACATGACATGACAGTTGCATGACTTTTTTTTTTTTTTTTTTTTGGGTTTCTAACCTTCAGAGAGTATAACCTGGCTTATCGTGCATCTTGGAAAGTGAGGTTTTAAAGTGAGGTTTTGACAGTGTGACTATTAGTTTTGAGAAGAATTGTTACAAAAAGAGTGAGAAAGAAGCGTCTACCCCTTTTATAAATCTGTCTGCATACTCCCTTACTTGCTAGTATATACTAGTATAATTGCCCGCTTTGCTGTTTATTTTAATACAATGAAGGGCTTTTTAAAAAACCTTATTGTAGCTTAATGTAGATGGTTGTAAGTGAGCTTGGCAAGGCTGGATGCCTGCCGTGGGTAGTGGGTTAGGCATGAGACTTCAAGGGGATGAAAGACACCAGGGTGGGCTTTGCCTCCAGGCTACAATTAAGATCAAGGCTTGTTAGTAAGATTCCTACTATAAAGGTTGTTGGCTGTCTGCTTCCTTCTGTTTCTCCTCATTTTTCAGCTGGTGACTGTGGTAAATAAGCCTGACAAGGGTTCTTCCTTATCGTGGATTCCAGATCTTCTGTGGCAAATCTTCCATATCCTATTGTCCCATGGAGCCTGACAAGCTCAGAACTAATTTGTTTTTGGTTTTTTGGTTTGGAGTTTCTTCTTTTTTGGGGGACACACACAATTGCACAAAAAGCATGTGCATGTTTCCAATCGTTCTGTGGCTGCCATGAAGCAGTGGGAAGGCAGGAGTGTAAATGTGAGCCATGTGAACCTTGGCTCTGCAGTTGGGCCCATGATCTCCTGATCAAATGTTGCCACGGAGCACTGAATTTCTTAAATGGCCCACTTGCCCTTCTGCACAAAATGAGAAAATCATTCAGTCTCTTCTTAATATCCAAGTGCTAATTTTTGCTTCATTTCTTTTATCTCCAAGGCAAAGTTGCATTATTGGCAAAATTGTATCCTATGTGCTTTTAACACAGAATAAAGTTAAACAAAAGAACAACTAAATATTATTTAGGATGCATGTAATACATAAATGTTTTAGCCCCTTAAATTGCATTAGGGAATAAAGCTCTATTTTTTTTTTTCTTCTTTGGCTTTCAGATTTATCTGTAAGTTCCATATGAAGGTTAATTTTGAATCATTCTTCAATGTCAAACAAGTATTATGACCAGAGGAGTGGGAGGATTATTGTGAGATGGGACAGGAAAGATGCTGTGTTATTTGTCTTCATGTTCGTTGGACCAGTCATGTTCTTCCAAAAACAAATGAGAAAAGAGGAAGTCCCTGTTGGATCAGTAGCAGTTCTAAGATTAATGGAGTGAGAGTTGAGGTTTTTGTCAGGTATTTTTATGTTCTTACTCCTGAAGTATTGGAGTTAATGGAATTTTAAATTAACACTAGAGAATATCAATTTCTATGAAATATATCACTGGAAATATGCATAAATACAGGCATTATCTTATTTCCTTCTGTTAGAAAATGTGGTAATAGCTAGTTTTAATCTTTAAAAGCAATCTTGAGCTTTTCTTTACTAGTTTAAATCTCCAATTATCCACTTAGGAGTACATGTAGCATCTCCTGAATAGTACCTCTTCTCTGGTTATGAATTCACTATTAACTTTCTTCTGATTATTAGATTATGATTGTAGTTTGGGCAGTGTCAGAAGGAACCAAAGAGTAGACTTTAACACTAGTGTGTGGTCTTCTATTCTGAAATCCCTGTGGATAGCTCCCATTTTTTCCTCAGCAAGAAAGCACTTATGGTAATTGCTCCATTTCAAAGACATAGTGGCTCTTTCTGGTCTGTAAGTAGTCTTCCAGGCATAGCTGCTGAGGTTTGGAACACCTGCAGCCCAACCGATTTGGGGAAAAAAAAAAAAAAAAAAAAAAGCCCTTAGTCTGCATGGAGGGGAAAAAATAAAAAAAAAAATGAAGTGCTGAAGTTCAGAATATTATCAATGATGCTGTGTTGGAGCAGCCTGAAAGATTTGGCTTTTGGTCTATGCCTGGTGCTATCCAAAACAACATATAAAATTCTTTGTGGGGCCATTTTAAGAGTGTCTTGTTCATTCAGAAGGGCCTTTGTGTTCTGTTGTTCCGAGGGCAGAGGCACCAGCCAACAGCTGATTCCTCCTCCGAGGGAAACATTGCCTAATGGTGATCACAGGAGCCAAAGACCATGAGGACAAAGTGCTAAAGATAAATAGCTCAATCCCTGACTGTTCAAAGGCCTCAATAAAGCCTCTGATTTACACATTTGGGGTGGGACTCTGCTGTCCCCACCTGCAGGCTGGCCCCAGGGCCCTGGTGTGGAGAGGTGGTGGTGTGTGTGACCCCCTGTGCCCCTCAGGGACGAAACACTGCCTTTCTGTGGCCCCAGTCCCAAAGCATCTCTGCTTTGCTTTGCTTTGTCATTACCAGGGGAAGGAAGAAAGAACCAACTGCTCTCAATTTATGGAGGTGGTGAATGGAAAGAGCCCACAGGGTCTGGATGGTGAATGGCACTTGAAGGTGCTCCTCTGGTCTGATGGACTCAGAGGGTCTTTTTAGGCATCCATAATGAGAGGCTGGTTCCAGTAATTTGGGTAGCAATAAAAATGCAGTCTGCTTTTACGCAATGACTTTATTTTATTTTGTTTTAACAAGCTTCACCAACAGCTGGACTGTTAAATAGTGACACTCCAAAAATTCAGGGGGCTGTTTTAATCTTTCTGAGCATTAACACAGTTCCTACCTTTCCACCCCAAGACGAAAGTTAAAATAACTCTCAAGGTTTCACCTCTCCTTTATATTTGTGTCTTTGTTTCATAATGAAGTTTTTATCTGGTGGAAGTGTTTGGTCTGTGAAGGGTCACATAAAGGTAACACAATGGAAGCTGATGGGGTGATGAATTCAGTGAGCAGGTGGGTGCGTTGGAGCAGGTTAGCTGTGAGGAGATTGTTTTATTTCACCTCTTGAAATACAGAGCAATACATCTTATTTTGAAAACACAGTGCTGTACATCTGTTATTAAGATTTGCCTTTAGAGTGAATGAAATGCATGCAGTCACCTTATAGTGAATGAATAAGGAATATACCCTCATTTATTGTCTGTATTTTTAATTTCTTTAGTAGCAACTTTTAGTTGTTAAATAAGTAGGGAAGTCCTTTGGTATTTTCTTCTGTATTTATGAACCACATTCAACTGTGTGTGGTTTATCCATTTACTGAACACTGCACTCAACTCTGTGACAGAGTTGTGTTCTCCAGACATAAAGGGATAAAGGACATAAAAGGGAAGAAGGGAAAAGGAATTTGGATTTTTAGTTTGTTGTAATTTTTTTATTTTCGAAAAAACAGTAAGGTATAATATTACTGTTTGCAGTGATGTTTTTATGTGCTGTGTAGGTCAGACTAATTTTTGTGAAGGAGGTTTTTTCCTCCTTTTGAAGAGAAGTATGTAATAGGCATTGTATACAGCAAAAGTCCTTGAGCTTTTGCTGATGGGTTGGAACAGCTGAGTGCTTGGAGATGGAGTCTGGCTGAGCTCTGCTAAGAGGGGCAGCTCCTGAACATGGAGTAATAAGTAAAATATTCCATTCAAAAGGCCAGTGAGCACTGTGGAGTAGATGAAAGCCAGGAGAAAAAGTATCTTCATTTTATGCTTTCTTAGAAAAGGCTGTTTTTCAGAGATACACAATAAAATGTGGAAAAGCAGGAAAACGGTATTTTGCATTTGTTTCGAAGTTCAGGGTTTTATTCTTGGTTGTGTCTCCTCATTCTGTTGAGGTTGTGTTTTACTACAGGTGTACCAAGACTGTTGTTTAAACAGAACTTTCATTTTTAGCTGTGCTACATCACTGGGATGAAATACTGATGTGTGCATGGGAAACTAGTATCACTATATGAAATTAATTTAGTCTCAGGCCTCAGAGACCTTGTTAGTGCATCTTTAAATAAATAGAGGCTTCTTTCCTCTGTACTCTTGACCTTACTTTTTCTGACTGAGGGCTTACTGACACTTCATTCGCTTTATCATTATATAAATAAAAAATCTAATTCTCTTGCTTTGTTTTATGTTATAAAGAGTCTGGGTTGATAAAGCCTCTAGTGCAGGTGTTTTTCACTGAATGCTGCTCTACTTTGTGATAAAAAATCACATGAACCAAGCAAAACCTTCCTGTTGGACTACACATATAGGCATCAGTACCCTGTGTGGTGTCTGTCAGGGTTGTCTCCTACTATATTACAGTCTTTAATTGAAATATTTTTAAAAACAATGTCTGTCAAAGGAGGACTTCTATGAAAATATTTCACAAGAGACTGTATTTTTCAATTATTAACAAGAAGCAAAAGGGAATGTGGCAGGAAAGAAGAGTGCATGCGTGTATGCTTGAGCACGCATTGTTTGTGTTTCCTGCCCCGTGCTCATTACTGACCCATGGCCAGGCAGTTAGTGCCCCACAAATCTTTAAAATCCCTTTATTTCTGGAGGCACTAATTGCAAAAGCATTGTTCCAGCTGTCCACCCCCCAGATATTTAATTCTTTTGTTCTTGCTTGCAGGTGCACAGGCACACTGTAGATTTTCTGAAATGGCCATCTGGTTAGTGATGGAACTAGAAACCCCTTTTTTTTTTTTTTTTTTAACTCAGATTAATTTTTCAATTTTTGTTTTGGTAACTTTTTAGTTTCTGTTGCATTTTCAGGGAATAGAAAGGTGGAGTATGGCCTCTGTAACAGTAAATATGATGGTGGTCTAGAGATGTAAATACTAAAGCTTTATGTTTGAAAAACAATGCTTAAATTCATATATTTTGCTGCTTTTAATGCTATGTACTTGTCTGGGCAAGGGAGATGCATTTTGAAATGTTGTTGGGTGCAGAGTTGAGCAAGGGTCAGGAACAGCTCAGTCAACTGCAGTTAAAGCTGTTCCTGCTAAACTGAAAATGCCAATTTTTGGAGAAGCCAAGGTAGATATATCTGGATCTAGATTTGTTTCTTAATGTCCAGGAGAAAAGAAAGAGCTTCCTTCTACTTCTGATTGGAGAAGAGAGTCCCCTCAGGGTCTGAACTGATCCTGGTGATGATTTACTGCTGCATCTTAGATGGAAAATTAAATGCTCAATAGAGCATTTAATCCCTGCCCAAGCACCATTGTATTCAGTGCATGTAGTTTAAATGCCTCATCTGGGGTTTTCCTCCTTTTACATGCTAGTTTTAGTCTGTGAGTGAACATGTAGCCTTTTCTCAGTCACTTCACTTAGGCTGTGTATAAATACATGGGTTTCTTGAGAAGGCCTTAGGTCAAGCACAGGTTGCCAAGTTGCTTTGTCATAGAGCAAACATAATTCACTGCACCATCACATATTTTCTCTGCAGAATCCAATGCTTAAAATATTTCCTTTGGGTTGCTGGCATTTGCTACACTCTCTGCTTTGCTGTGAAGCTTAGTAGCAGCTTTCACTTGGCAGTCTTCCAGATGAATATTGATTATTTTGAATTATGTTAAATGTTCTGTACTTTGGGTGATAGCAGACCGTGAGTTAAAAACAGCCACGGAGAAGAGCTTGTGTGTAGTAATTTCCTGTCTCCCAGCTTCCTGACAGCTTCTTAATTTGAGACTATTCAAATAAGTTTAATTGTTGGCACTGAAACCTTACTTATTATAATTCAGTTTTCTGTTTGGAAGTATCACCAGTTCTCTGACAAACTGAATTTGGGGAGGAAAGCAGAATAAAATTACAATCATGCTTATATTTGTATATTCCCCACACATACAACCCCCAAGATAGTTATGATAAGCTGTTAAGCCCCCCAGTGATTATAACAAGATTATCTTGCTTTTTAAACAGGTATTAGGAAGATGGAGAAGACTTTGAACAGAATTCATCCAGTTTCTGATCCAGAAGCAACCTATTTTCTACAGGTGTCATGGGAAAAGGATTTAGGCACTGGCTTTGGTTTACTTCTTAGTGATTGTCAGTGTGCCTGGACTGGGACAGGTAATGGAAAGAAAAATACATTAATTTAAATTATTACTGCTGTTAATTGCTCCTTTTTAAACACTTTCTAAACTGTGACCCACAACTTGTATGGAAATTTCACTGGCATTTTGTCCCCATTGATGGTGGAGGTGGTATTAAGGATCTTCTGGGATGTGTTCAGAGAACTTTGAAATCTGGAGCGATTGTGTGTCAAAGTGAAAACTAATTTTTTCAGCACATGTATATGCAGTAATTTGTTCTTTCTCAAGAATATATAATTTCTTGGAGTGACGCTGAAGTAACACTTCAGCAGAAGTGATTTCTTCAGATTCTTGAACAAATGTGTATGCAAGTACTATTTGCAAATTGGAGCCCATGAAGCCTTTAATTGCAGATGTTTTTTTAAGTGTTTTCATGAAATTTTATTAGCCAAAGGTAACTGTATTTCATATTGAAGTGAATTTTTAGAAAGAAAAAGGGACAATAAACGATAAGTAGGAAAAACTTAGCCTGTGGGATTTTTTTCTCCTCTCTGAAACCTCAGTAAGAGGATGGGTCTTTGCATATGTGCATGCTTCTCTCATTCATGCCCAGTGAAAAAAGGTTAGATTTGTGTGTTCCTTTGAGAAATGTCAAATCAAAAGCCCTTCTATCAGTAGCAAGAATATTTCAAAGGGAGGAGAGAACGATGTATTTTCAGCAAATTCTAGGAACAACCATTTTCTGGACTCTTTAGTCTGAATTTTAGGTATCTATGTAGTTCCTTTCTTCCTTCCTTTTCCCTGCCCAGCGGATTTTGTTTCTCTTCAGTTCCGACATAAGCCAAGCTTTTATATATGTCTGAGATTAGATAAATGTAAATTAAAAATCAACACATAAATTAAATCTGCTCTTCCATATTGCTTTTAACATTTCAAACACTCCAATCAAGGGTCCCTGCACAAAGCAAATACGTGTTCCAATTCTGATTCCCAGTAGTGAAGGGTTTTTCTTTCTTGGTTTGATAATAGTAAAGTCAGGTTATTTTGAAAATAACAAAAAGGGTGTTAACACTGACAAATACCGTTTTTTCTGTTTGAAGGATCTTCTTGTTCATAGGCAACTTCAAAACCCCAGTTTAGAATTCACAAGACGATGATTCTTATTTTTTCAAGTGAAGGCTGTGCCTATTTTTTCTATACACTCTAGCTGGGAGTGTATAGAAAAATAGGTAGACACCGTTCTCATTTTGTTGCGTACCTGCATCTGGTAAAATTGGGAATAACAATTTCCCAAAACAGAGGGCTAGTGGAAGCAGGATGACCTCACTCTGTTGAAAAGGAAAGAAAGAAACCCACAACAGCTCAGCCATGAGTATTGGGTGCTCATCCAAAGGAGAGTTTTTTTCTGTTCTTGAAGAATCTGATCCCTTTCTAGGAAATTTTTACTGGATTTCTAGTCCCTTGAATAATTTCATTGGGGGTGGATGTTCTTGTGCATGAGGTTTTCCTACTGCACTGATGTGTGTTTTCATTCAACAAAACACCAGTTTTGGTCACTTTCTAAAGTTATTACATCATTTTTGAGACTGCTTCCATTTTAAATTCAAAACCTGGAGGGAGGAAAAGCAACAGTCAGAATATTCTTGCTGTGGTAAATCCCTTTTGGGTTTCCTATGCTGTGGATTATTTTCCTTGGCAAGACCTACCAGGAAGAGAGTGAGAGTTGCTGATGGAGTTGTCTTTTATGGGTTTTGTATGTTTAATGTGATGATGAAATGTGTCAGGAGTCCTGATTAAGGAGAGAGGGAGAATGGTGAATGTTGGAGGGGAGGAGAAGCACACAAATAGGCAATGTAATCTGGTGTGTTACCTTGGTATTGGGTTAAAGAACTACATCTATGAGGATTTATGCGTATCATATTTCCCTAAAGATTGATCAGTTCTGCTCATTTTATATCATAAAGGAACATGCAGCATATACAGGTAAAAACCCCGAACCCACAGTGCTCTATTGCAGTATTTTAGTGTCTTTCTTTTTATGACTTACTGTTAAAAGTTATTACTTATTAAAAGTTTATCTTAGTATTGAAATCACTGTTCCAGACATACACTTCCTTTGTAAGTATTTCAAACTTACCTTCTTCTACCCCTCTTTGCCTCATGCTGCAAGGGATTCTACATTTCTCTCTGTACTGTTTTGGGTGACTTCAGGCAACTAGAATTGTGGATGAGTAGCAATAAGCAAATGACCCATTTTCAGACAGGCAATAAAGGGGAGAGAACTTCTGAAAAACACAGTATTCGTGCTACATATCCACAAGTGGAAACAACACACCAATGTGTGTTCAAAGGAAGAATAATCTAATATTTCATAGAATCACAGAATTACAGAATGCCTTGGGTTGGAAGGGATCTTAAAGGTCATCGAGTCAGTATGTGTCTCTATGTGCATACAAATATATATATATATTTTTAAAAAGTATATGTATATAAATATAGATACGCATTAAGATATATAGTAAATATATATACAAAGTGTGTGTACTATATATATAGTAAATACACAAAATATAGATATAATAATATATGCTTTATATGTAATATATAATGCATATACTTGTTCACACACATGAAGATTTATTCCTTGCATGTCTCTTTCTGGTAGCATCTGAAGAGGACATTTCTAGGGAGGCTGCTGACATAGAAATGGACAGAGAAAAATATGTGGAAGAACTGAGGAAAGCACTGATAGCTCGAGGAGAGTCAGCTGGCAAATACAACTTCGTGATTTCAAGAGATGAAAAGAATAAGGCCTGTCATTTCTCATATGAAAGGAACCTGAATGACGGCTCTGTAAGTAGATAAATCTTTAAATTTAACTGTTCAATGATGAGAATGAAATTATTTTTTGTATTTTATTATGGTCTTTAAAATCAGGCAGACTTGTGATACTCGTTCCGGATTGAATGAGTGTTGTGAGCTCTTGCATGGGCCAGGCTAAAAAGGAGGTGAGTGGTTTGGAATGGCTGCTGCCCTTTCCAAATTGTAGCCTCTTGTGCACTTCTGTTTTCCATACTTCTTCATCCTCTCTTTGTACTACTCACCTAAATTAGAAAAAAATAAAATTCAGGCAAGTTTATTTTCAAATGCTAAACCATAGTTTTAAAATTAGCTTTTCTACTACTTCAGATATTTTGTAAGCTAAGGCTGAAATTGTTGCACTGAATTGCAAACGGGAAAGCTTGCTTGACTGCAAAGAGAAGGACCTTCTTAAAAGAGGAGAGAAACCAGTGTAGTCTGTATCTACAGACACTTCTGGATATTTCAGGTTGTGCTTTGCTGTGTTAAAACTTAAGGTGAATCTCCCAGTTTTTTTTTTTTTTTTTTTTTTTTTTTTTTTTTAAATTTATTCTTTTACATGCCTTTTCCCTTGTGCAGTATAGGAAATTAAAGCCCAGTTTGGCTCTTGAGGAGCCAAAAGTGTCAGTCTACCAGTCTGCATTTTAGGTATTTCTGTTAATTTACCCAAGGCCATATTGACCCTAAACCTTGTGAGCTGTTTGATTGTTCACAAAGATATTGCAAGTTCAGGACCAAACTGTACTCAGAAATTGAGAGCAGTAAGGTTAAGAATCTTTTTTTTGTTTTTCTTTCTGCTCTGTGTCACATGTTCTAAGTACAGGCCAGATTAAATACATGCTGTATTTTTATTAAGTGAAAACATGCTTGTGTTTATGGGGTCACCTAATAGGTTTCCATCAATTCAGGCTTATGAGAAATTTAATTTGTATGAAAACAACTTTATGTCAATTTGGGAAAATAATAATCTGTCCAAAGAAACTGAAAATATAAAGAACCTTGATTCCTATGTATGCGTTAAAGTTTGGGTGTTGAAAGAATATTTTTAGATAAGATAGGATTTCACGGGTGAAAATGCACCTTTTTTTTTTTTTTTTTTTTTTTTTTTTTTTTTTTTTTTTTTTTTTTTTTTTTGTCCTTCTGTACTAAACTAATGCCTGCAAATAAATTTGCCAAAGCAGTTATGTAGAATTAAATAACAGAATTAGGTATTAAAAACAGCTTTCAGGTATGTAGTAGAATATGTTCCAAATGTTTTGCAAACTCTGTGTGGAAGCATTTGTGATCTTGCTCTTTCAGCATCACATGAGGAAATTAATCTTTCTGGTCTCTGTACATCCAGAGGGCTGATATTCAGCTAAATGTAAATTTAGCACAGAGAAAGCCTAGAGAAACTACTCTGCAGCTTAAACATGACTTAAATTCAGTGTTTTTCTCTTATCAATTTAATAATTAACAATTTTTAGTAAAAAAATGCAAAAACTTCTGAAATGCATTGTTACACTTTGAGCTATAAAATGCTTATTAATTCAGGTAAATAAAAATATATTGCAAAATATTTTCATGGAATGGTACATGAGTTCCTGATAGTAAATTTTTTAGTCTTAGATAATCAATAATATGCCTTGTATTTTTTGGTGGTTTTTTTTTAGAAATATATGCATGCTTATATACACAAATTCAGTTATTTTAATTTTTTTTTTTTAATGGGAGCTGCGTAGAACATGATGCTGATCACCAGCAGTTATCTGTGCCCAGTAATTTCTGAGCTCTGTCATAGTTTTCCATCCTATATGGGATTAGTGACTGGAAAATCTCTGCGCTAGATACTGATTTCATGGCTGTACCAAACCATGGTATTTGAAATAAGTTTTACCTTCTTTGCAGCATCTTGCTAAAGCTCTGCTTCCATATAGTCTAACTATGTGCCAAAATTGTGTTGGGTGGTCTGTAGGAGTACAAATAAAAATAGTGGAGTGATGTTAAGCAAAGGAAAACATAGGCATATTATTGGGAAATGCTTTCTGATATAGAACTTTGTTTTACTGCCCAGGTGTTTTCTGGAGGAAGTGGTGGCAGTCCCGTTGTGCCCCTTGCTTTGAAAGGGACTGGAATGAAAAATGCATTGTAATTATCTGCATTGCCCGTGTAGTAGATTTGATGACTTAACAAAGTGTTTGATTCACCTGTTGTTCAGTTAATGATCAGATAAGTTCTTTCCATGAACTGTTGTCTAGGTGTTTAAAAGGATGTGCTGACACCTATTCCTGCACTGCTTTGATGGAATGAAACCAAACTTGTATCTTCATATAATTTAAAAAATGTTTATAATCATCAGTATATAATAATGATGTGTATGTAAGGTATATGTAATGGATTAGTGCTGATGGTTTGGAGTTTGAATGGATGGAAAACACCCCCAAGTCATGAAGAATTCCTGTCTGATTCTAAATCAGGGAGGACACTGTGACATTTCTGCTTTGCAGTGCCCTGGTTGCCTGTAATGCTTAAAAGTAATAGAATAAGAAAAATAACTTCAGGCATGTTCATAAGGGTTTTAGTACTTACTTGTTTTGAAATGTTGGTTGGGACAGAGAATGGTGTTTTGAGTTTTAGAAACACTGGTTCTGGCTGTGCCTCAGGGATGTGCAAGTGAGCCTAAGAAGTTGTGCCTTTAAAAATCCCAATGTGTTTAGTGAAAATCCCGATGAGTTTGGCGAAAATCTCAATATGTTTTTGTGAGAATTCCAACGCATTTGGTGAAAATCCTGGCGTGCTTGTGATTTACCTCCCTCAGAGCAGGTGGCTCTGCCTTTGGGAGCAGTGTCTGGGGTGCCTGGGGTGTTGGAAAAGATGCTGGAATAACAATTTCTCTGGAGCACAGTGGGAATTGTATGCGGATCCAGCTGCAGCCCCGCGCGGGCCACACACACAGAGACCCCAGTGAGGGGCCGGGGAGGCTGGTCCAGCTCAACTGCTGCCACCTAAACAAACACCAGCCACAGAGGCAGTGATTTAGTGCTTGATCTAAGTAGGTGACCACTGGGAAGTAAATCTTTCCAAGTGCTTCAGCGAGTCACTCCACATATAATAAATAATGGAAATCCGGCAAGCTCTTTTTTTTTTTTTCCTGGGGCTGGCAATTAAATAGACTAAATAGCCTTTGATAAACAATTATTTGAGTGCTAGCAGTCTCTTTTTTTTACAGTAATGTGACAGGCTCTCTTTTTTTTTTTTTTCCCTTTGCCTTTTGCTTAAGTTTGTAAACAGGGAGGGTAAGAGCTTAACAAATTCCACCTTAGATGCAGCACTGTTGCTAATTAGGATGATGGAAGAGATGCTGTTATTTGTCTCCTCCATTTCCTGTGGCTGCTTTTCCCTGGTCGGGCCTGTGAGTTCATAATAAGTTGACTAAAAGTTGAAAAAAAAGCTGGAGAAGCTTGTGTTAACCAAAACTTTTCACAGCCTTCTAAATGAGAGAAATGTAATTGGTAGAGCTCTTTGTACTGTCCAAACTATCTTGGTTCAAGGTCTGAATAGTTACTTTGCTCCAAACCACTGAGAATGTGTTGTTTGGTTAGCAAAGGTCATTGAGAGTTCAGGTTGTTTCCCAGGCAATTCCACCGGCTGAAGAGAGGAAGATGAAATGATTAATCGTTAGGTCAGTGTGAAAGTAATGACTCTCATATCACTTATATCACTTAATGTCTGTGTACTTCAGGACCTGAGAGTGGACACTTGAATGGGTTTCTTGGAAGCCCATTTTAGAAATAGCTGGCTTCTAATGTGCCTTATGTAATAGAAACATTAAGTATTATCTTGAAAGTAATCTCAAAATTCTGAGTGCCACATCATTTTCTCCATTTCACCTTGGGTGTGCCTTCAGGTATTTCAGGTACTCTGGAATTGGAGTGCATCACTTCTGTGGCCTGGAGGTAAGAAAAATAATTTCTGAAAGAATGATTCCCTACCATATTAGTAGGTGTACAACACACTTACAAAGTGTAGTTATACAAGATGTGACAAAAGTCCTGGTGAATTAAATAATTAAGCTCTATTTTCCTTGCTTAGCTGTAAGATTATATATTTGATTGCTGCATCTGATAAGCAGTAGTTTGGAGAAATTAATTTAATATACTGGTAATTTATGCCTTTAAAACTGGTATTGTTGAAAAAGGAGAAATCAAACACTCTGATGAATACATTCTCTTCATTTTTTCTCAACCTGTTAGGACTTGTGTATTTCACTGGACCTATCCAGTTGGACAAAAATGGTAGTTTAATTGCTTTAGGGCCTACTGTGAATTACCCTTTAGAGTGCAATATTATTTATAGTGTTATCTTCTTATTTCTTGAGTACAATTGAGAGTCTCTCTCTCTCTCGTAAGTATTGTAATGTGTTCATAAAATAACAGATTTGGATTTGTGCAAGAAAAATTGTCAGTTATCTTTTCTCTCTTTGTATTATTGTGTTGTCTTCCCTCATTTCCTCTCAATTATTCCAGATTCTTCCATTTTGGAATACCTGCTGTGTATTTCAAATCCCTGTGTGGACATCAAGACTTACTTTCATTTGCAGAACAGAGTACAAATGCTTTCCTTTTAGGGGGAAGAAATCTTTAAATCATGGCATATTGACAAGCTTTAGTTTCCCAAACACAAATTACAGAGGACAGTAGGTGCTCTGGAAAAGATATTACTGTGTGTGGGCTCTAAACCTTCACTGTAAGACCCCAGTACTGTATTTCCTGTGAGGATGAACAGCAGCCAGAGCCTGAAAACCGAGAATCTCACCAGTGGATTCTCTTCAGAGACTCTCACAGCTCTAGAGGAACCATTTATCTTTCTACCTGCGAAGGCATAGGAGAACTCTCAAGCTCATGTTTACTCTTAGGTTCATTCAAATAGCACCTTTTCCAGTATAAAATATTGAATGGATATGTTTAGATCCTCAGAGGAAGTTCAACGTCTATTTCTTCTGCTGCAGTTACAGAAAATGTCTTGAAACATAAGAAAAGGGCAAATTCAAGATGTCCTGTATTTTTTAAAAAGTGACAAATAAGGAAATATTGCAGGGTAATGGGATGAAGAAATAAGGGAGCTGCAGATTGTGCAGTGAGGAAAGGGTTGCACTTCCTATTGATTTCTTTCCTTAAACTGCAGTGATTTAAAATACACATATCTTTGGTTTTCCACTATGAAGTCAGTCTGTATTAGTAGTCCACACATAAAAATGACATTTTCTTTGAATAGCGAGGACAGGTCCCTAATTTCTGTGTCCAGTGAGCAGAGCAAGATCAGTTCTTTTTCTGGTGGAAAAGCACTGCCATGAATTTGCTGGTTTGTTAAAACCCTATGAGGTGGTGTGCCTGCCCATAGGATTTGACAGAATGCTAATTACTGCCTGTTACATGTCAGTATGTGGAATGAGTGTTTTTTATCATGAGGACAAAGCCTAAGGGTCTTTGAGTTTTACAGTTTGAAGCCAAATTGGCCATGTATTTGGAATTGGTGAGGAAAATATTCAATTAGAATTTTTCTGAAATATTTTAGTCTCACTGGAAAATTCTTTGGCAGTTAGGTTTTCCTCATCCAAATCTTGAATGTGGTTCTTTTGCAAAAATGTGTTTCCCAGAAAGGCAGGTACAGTGCAGAATTTCAAGGCTAAGTTTTTTCTGGGTAGTATCATTCCAGGAAAGAGCACTTTCATAGAAGATTATTTGTTCCATTATCTTTTCTTCTTGTTCCTCTCAGGTACCTCTGCAAATAATGCCTGACATTTCATTTAAAATTAGATGGCAACTGCTTTGTTGGGTGCAAAGCGTAACTGATTTTGGTTTTTTGTTTGTTTATTTTCTTATTTTTAGAACCCAAATCCTAGTTTTTCTGCATTTGTTTTTCTCAGACAAGTCTTAAGCTTTGGGGTTTTTTAAGAGTTTGAGGTACAGGGGTTTTTTTTTTTGTTCCATTTGTAAAAGCGCATTGTCTTTTCAGTGTGTGAATAATACCTGTAAGTTGTTAACACAAATTTTGTAACAGAACATTGTCAATACTCTTAGGGGCTGCAGAGGTGTCAAAAACTGGAATTTGGAAGCAATCAGTTTTGGGTTTTTTTGTACTAGTTCTTTGCTCATTTAATTGATGGCTGTACATCTTGCAAAACAATGGGAGATGTATTTCCATTAATTCACACTGAATTTGGTGCATTGCAGTTGTGTTTCATACCTATTTAATTCTAGCTGCAGTGAGAATTTGTTGTTCTATATCGCTAATCCATCCCAGGAGCATCACAGGGATGAATTTTGCTATTTAGTTGGAATAAACCTGACTCTTTCAGTCTGTCCTGAGTCCATATTCTCCTCTCAGCTGAATCACTCACAGGAAAAAAAAAAAAAAAATTATCTAATGTGTCTTTTAGAGACTAACTTGAGCTACTGATTAGCCAGTTCTGATTTAGGTGAGAGGTCTAAGCCTGAGGTGATGTGGGGAAGATGCATAGTTCAAGAAAAAAATGTGAGCTTGTCTAGCCTTTACAAGCACTGTTCTATTTGCAATTTCGTTGAGTTTATTTTCCTAACAATTGAAAACAGAAGAATTTAGTATCATCTTTTACTTCCCTGGGCTCACAAAGGAGTTAAAATTGTAGTCCTGTGATCTGCTGTGATTTTCTAAATCAGCCGTTCACCACTGCAGTTTTGGTTTTGCCAGTGTTATTGACTTGGTGTACTGAAATACATTGAGCAATGTAGTTTTCATCTCATTAAGAACTAGTGAGACATTGCCTAGGACATGGGTCGAAACTGGGGAATTCAAATAAGAATTGCATTAATATCTATAGTATTTCTTTTGGTTTTATATGCACTGATTTATATGCAAGGAAACTTACATTTCTGAGACCACCTGAAGGTTTTAGTTTTAATGAGGGGAAAATCCCCATGTTTTCCGTGACTGTAAATTACTAAATATGAGTTGTCTCTTCTTCAAGAGATCAGAGAAATGAAATAATCAGCCCACTCTTATGTGTGTGCACTAACTTGAAAAGCCTGTAAACTACATTACTAAGATGTTTTGTTCCCAAAAATGCTTACAGGCCATGGGTGAATCACTAAAGATGTTTGGGAAAGGGATTTTAATAGGTTTTTAATTTTAATTACGTGGACGTGCGGTAACAAAAGTGCTGTGCTAACCAGTGGAAGGGGGCCTGTTATTTGTATTAGTTATCTGACATCGTTATCGTTAACCAGTTCTTGTTTCAGTGATGTAATATGGGGATAAGAGCAGCATGACTGCAAAAAGGACATTCTTTCTCTGGGAAAGAATTTTCAGGTACCAGTCCTTTAATTTCTCCTTTTTGAATGTGGTCCGCAAGAACTTTTTTTAATCACTTTTTCTAAAACACCTGTTTTCCTTCTTGAAAGTCAAGATATAAACTTAGACAGTACTTACCACAGGATAAGACTGACCTTATCCATTATCACAAAGGCTCTTGATTTGTGGGAAGCTATCAGGTCAGATAAAATGTGAAGAGAATAAGAGCACTATTTTTTTGGGTCAGGGTCTAGTGAAAACTGGGCACTCCCTCACTGAGAAACCGGAACACGAGATGAAAGACTCTACATTGTTAACTCATTTTGGGTTTAACTTACTTGGGACAGGTTAATACCTAAAACTGAGAATGTGACATCTATTTACACAGCTTTATTACCAACTGTTTTTTACCCTGGGAGTGGGGAGCTGCTGCTTTTGCCCCTCATGGCTGAGTTGTGTGTTTTATCTCAAGTTTGTCAGTCAGGGCTTGCAGAACACGAGTGCAGCGGTTCCGCCTTGGGGCTCTGCCAGGGCTGCATGTGCTCATCAAACATTGTTTAGTCACTGCAGCATGTTTATGCCAGCTGCAAATGCATGTGCTCCCCTTTCTGAACAATGCTCTTTAATCAAGACCTCTATTGTGGAGAGACTAGCAGGAGCAGTATACATAATCAGCAGGATGCCAAAATTAGAGTTACATGTATATTCTGCCTAACCCCACCACGTCAGCTTGGAGTAATAAGCTTCCAGAGGGTGCCACTTCTCTGGAATTAGTACTTCTGTGTATATTATTCAGAGTCCAAGTTGTTTAAAGAGGTTCGTAGTAATAATAACAAATCAAGAGTTGTCATGGAGAATTGTTAAGCCTATAGAATTGCCTGCTATCTTTTATTTGTTAGGAGACTCCATTTTCCAGGTCTGTCTAAACAGAAACATCCACGAAACCATTTCACATCTGTTGTGCTCCTTTCTTCATATTACAAAAGCATGAGCTTTTTGTTCCACATGTTTTTCTGAGCAATTTCTTCATTGTGTTAAAGCTCCCCTAGCTTTTTGTTGGTTCTTTTTGCTGAGTACTAAGTGCTCTTAGAGAATGCAAATGTGTTTGAGGTGGTGTTAATTCCCCTGGTAAAAGCCAGGAACTGAGGTGTGCCGGGCAGTGTTCTGAGAATGTGTGTGTTCAGAGATGATAGTCGTGATATTTGAATAATTTACATATATATAATATGTGTATAATAATATATATTCATAAATATATACTTAGTTTTATCTTTTCCATTTCTTGTGGAATAATAGAATAATTAGGACTGGTAGGGACCTTAAAGACAATTTCTGTTAATTTCTTGTAAATTTTTAATGGTAATTATTGAAGGTGTTTTGCTTTAACAATAACTTGTCTTCTATTGTCAGGTTAATGTTTTGTTGTGGGTTTGCTTGTGGTTTCTTTTTCCTATGAAAGTCAGTAGTGCAATAGGAGGATATGTCTCTTTTCTGACAGTGCTATAGCGTTTGATAAAGCTGAGCTAGTTAATCCCAGCATCCCTAGAGCTGGTGAGACAACCACCCTGGACCTTTCTCCCTTTTCAAACCAATTTTTCTCTTAGATAAGATTTTTATATTTTTAAGTTGATCTTTAAATGCTTTTTTTAATTGCAATTTTAAGGCTTTAGGCTAGATTTGGACAAAAGCTGTCTAAACTCAGAGTTTACCATACTGCTCCTTCAGGAGTGTTAGAGTTTCCTTGTTGAAGAAGAGAAGCTTAAAACTGAGTCAGTGATGTGTCTGTCTGTCTTTCATAGGTTAAAATTTCATGACACCATCATTTTGTAGTGGAGACTCTCTGTGTGATTGCACAGCTAATTCAGAGATCAACAAAATTCTGCTACTGCTTTTTGTTAAACTTACCACATCTGACATACTTGGTTTTGATTCATCAAAACTGGGTGCAGTCAAATGTTTCTCAGTTATCTGCCAGTCTTGGATTTTGGTTAATTAGTTTTTAGTTCTCTGTTACTTTTACCTGGAGAAATTCTTGTATTTCATGGTGTGTGAGTGACTCTGCAGGTTGTGCTCAGTGACAGTTACAAAACTGGATATTTTATGTACTTGAGCATGGAAAATGATGTCATTCAACAAATGGCAGCTACTTTAATTAAAAAAGAAATTAAAGAAAGTCCCTAGATGTCAGGTCACATGCTTTAGGAAAATAACATTGATTCCATGACACAGGAGTGTTTTTCTTTCAGCTGCAACTTTAAACCTGATCCAGACCATGACATTGGAAAGAAATATATTTCCATATGGTAAAAGAAATGTAGTCATATTGGTTGAAAAATTCATGTGGGTTTCTCCATAAAGCTATTAATGCTTCAGTAGTCTGGTGGGTGACATAAACCCTCTGTGCCTTATTGTTTTAATGCCTTTGAAGAGAAAATGAAATCAAGGGAAAGTGGTCTTTATCATAGGTTCTCTTTTTAAAAACAGAGATGAAATGTTACAGTTTATTGGTGTATGATGGAAACCCCAGGTTTTCCAGGCTACATTGAGCACTCTGTAGCCTTAGCTCGGGGTGATATGCATTGATTTGAGAAGGAAATCTGTATTTTGCTCTAAGGGTAAAGCAACAGCTAAGGAAAAGCTAATACGAAATTGATTGTTGAACATTGGATATGCTGTGGGAAATCCAGGGGAAATTTTGGGAAAGCATTTTTTTTTTTTTTTTTTTTCTGTTTCTTGAATTCAGAAAAGTAACTATATAGTGTAGAGGGGACATTTATGTGGCATCAGTCTGTGATGGATGCTTGAATCCATCATGGGTGTTGTGTAATTATTGTTTTCTGAGTACTGTGTGAAAAGTTGGAAACTATTTGTTCTTAAATCTTTTGGGTAGTGCTCAAAACCAGCTTATAGCTGACAAATAGCATAGATTGGCTGATGCTAACACCCAAGCTACAGACTTCTGGTAGTTTAGGAACTAACCCTGTCTCTTACATTAACACGCTTGGATTGCACAATGATCTTGTTAGCTGGAATGTTCTGAAATTTCTACAGAAGCCCCAGTGGAAACTTACAAGAAGTCTTGAAAAAGTACACTTAACCTGTTAATTTATGTATGTGGCCTTTTTTGAAGGATCACCTTTTTTGAAGGATTTTGAGAAGTGAACATGTATTTTTACTTTTGAATAAGAAGGTGCCAATACAACCTGAAGTTGTAGCTAAGACGCATTTGAGCCCCATAGGGCACCCCCCGCCCCCCGAATTAGGGGTTTTCCTAGTGAGGTCTGAATGGACTCTTGGTTTGAACTGAAGTTGGGCATTTAAGTTGGGAACTCCTTTTCCAGGTCCCATCTGCTCTCCTCAGGGAAGGAGAGTGAGTATTCATAGCCATGGGCTAAGATAGGTTGTTTGAGAGATAGGATCTGGTTTCCTTCAGTGTTTGTTTTCCAAGGATTATCTTTTGGCTGCAGTAAATGCCCAGCTGTTTCACAGGTCCTAAATTTTCCATTCATTATCAACTTGACACCTATGGAAGATAGGTAAGATCCTGAGTTTCCGTCAGGTCTTTCCCATGGGCATGGGAACTAATTTTAAAACATTCTGTAGATGAACACTTCAAATTTTCGTTTCAGAGCAATTTAGGTCATGGTATTATTTTATTTTACTGTGTGCACAATAGTGCAGTTTGGACACTTCTGTCCCACTGGGATTAACACTATGAGCATGCTGGGTTTTTTCCTGAAATCAGTTTTTCATAGTCTTCTCTATGTGGTGACTTTAAAAGCTGATCTAACTGCCTGTTGGCCTTCTCATATTTAGGGAGCTTTTGTGTACATATTCTCTCTAGAATTTCAGCCTGTCTTTTTTGTTGTTTTACCTTTTCCAAGTGTTACAAGAGGAAATTCACACTGATGGGAGAGAGTGATGTGGAGTATTTAGGTCAGCAGTAGAACAGATAGCCAAGAAAAAGAACCTGGAACTTTTAACTTATTTGTCAAACACGATTACAAGTGAGTTTGGGTTTCAGAAATACTATTTATTGTTCAGTCCATTAGCTGGATCCTGTTGGAGCAAACAATCAAGCACAGCTGAAACAGCAGCTTTTCAGTTTAAAGCTTCTAAATTTTGATTGTTTCGGCTATGTGGCATCCTGGTAAGTTGAAAATTATTTCTCAGTACAATTCAGAAGTTTCATTTGTTGAAAGGGGAAGTGTGAGATGTCAAGGGAGGGCTTGGTTCTCATATTTGCGCTAAGCCTTAAAAACTGGCTACTAGGTCAGCCAATTTATGTCTCAATAGCTTTGGACTTGCACAGCAGTCATTCTTTACTGTGCATTCACAGTGACTCAGCCCAGGCAGATATCCATCCACCCCACTCCTCAGGATTAGTCATATGCAGTTCAGGAGTATGAGAGAAGCCATTTCTGGGCTCTCTGCAGATAGTTTTGATTATCAGAAGACAAAAGGACTCAATTCACAGATAGCTTGTAATTTAGACATTTCATTCTGAACAGAAGTGAAAGCCTGTTAGTTCTTTTAAAAAGAAAAAAAAGTCACTGTGATAAAATCAGTGTCTAGATTTGTAAAGAAAAACATAATTACACTAAATTCTGTTAGCACAAAAAATCAGCTGAAAAAAAATATCTCAAAACTGATTCTGTCTCTCATGTTCTATTTGTAACATTAATCTTTTTTGCATTGTTTTCACTTTAATTTTCTGTCATCTTGCTTTTGTGAGTCCCTTCCCTGAAGCTTATTGCTGAGCAAAGCTGTAGAATTATCAAGCTGAAGATTAAAACTGCTAAAACAGTGAGTTTGATGCATGTTACACCTTGGAACTGCACTAGTACATTACAAGCAAAGAATTTCCATGGCTCCCCTTCAGCATTGCAGTCTTAGCTGCTCATATGGCATCCATCTGTGGTCTTTTGGCAGCCTGGACTGCTGCCTGGGAGTTTTTGGAGTTCAGCACTAACCTCATATCTGTCTTCCCATCACTCTGGAAGTTATGAAAATTTTTCATGGCTGCCCTGAAATGAGGTATTAAAATATTACGGAAACTTGAGATGGAATTAGTAATGCTGCGAGTTAATAATGGAAATGTAGGTTTGGGATTTGATTTTTTTTTTTTTTTTAATAATAAAGCCAGTATCTTTGATTTAATTTCTTTAGCTGTGTGTTCTCTATGTGCAGATTATGGTGGATTTCCTATACACGGACATAAAGGGTGATTGATTCTTGTTTGATTAATTTGATTTATGCTGCCTTGCCTTTAGAGAAGGTAATAAAGACCATACAGATGGTTGAATCAAGTACACAGATCTATATCAAAAAGATTTAAAACATTTAAAGGATCAAAAGTCTCACTCTTTCTTGCTTAAGAAAGCACATTTAAATGAGGCTTTTCCTGCTTAAGTGGGAGTGTAAAAGTACAAAAGACTAGATAGAAAAAAGTAAGTTTACAAAAGATAATCAGAATGAGATTAATATAATGAAAAAAACCTGCAACTGATAGAATTATGAGAAAAAAAAAAGTTTGTGGGTTTGTGGTTTTTTTTATTTTTGTGAATTGTGCTAGGCTTATATTCTTGTTAGGCTTATTTGGTTTCTGAATAATGCTGAAAAAAGTTGCCATCCCTTCAGAGCAGACCAAGATGTTCCATTAGTATTTCTCCTCTGAATCTGAGAAGCAAAAATATTTGTGTGTCACAAAGACAATCCATTAGTTACTAGGGAAGATATTACATAGATGAACACATTTAAATTACCATTCTCCTCAAATAAATGGTGTCCAAGAGAGCAAAAAGAATTGGCTGAATTGATTTCTGGCCTGCTCAAATCTGGTTTTAATGCTAAATCCATGGGAAGTTATGGAAGACTTGAAAATGTGCTACTGTTCTGTCAGCATGCAGTGGGTATCCTATCCGACTTGTTGGTGTTGAAATCTGAAGCTGCCTCTGCTGTAGTCAGTCTGGAATTAAAGTAATAGGCAAGTCTGCTAAAATACTAAAGGGATTACAGAATGACAATGTAATTCTGGCTGGTAAATTTCCTTTACAAAAAATCCCTTTGCAGGACAGGATCAAGGTTTACATCCCTATAGTTACTCATGACCAAAGAAAAGAATGTCAAAATCACTTAGATTGACCTTAAAGTTGGGGGGGGGGGGGGAAAAAAAAAAAAAAAAAAAAAGAAAAAAAGTTGTTAAGGAAATCTGTGGATGAAGAATTTCACTGTAGATTTTTTTTGAGGTAGCATTTCAGATTTCAGAGGTTTCCGTATTCGATATGAAGGCTGGATTTAATTATTTCCCATGAAATGTCTGAGAATTTGAGACTTAGTGAAATAAGTAATGGGTGTGGTTCTTACATTTGTACCGTTGTTCAAGCCCAAAATATATGTGGTACATGTTTCATGTCTACTGTAGATAGAAAGTCTCCATGAAATCTGAGGACATCCCTGTAGGTTGTGTGTCACTGCTGTCATCTGAAATAGAGAATAAAATATCAGTGAATTCCCACACTAGTTTTTCATATCTTGTATTACTCTTTGTCTTTATCCTTGCATTGTTTTGAAATGAGAATCTGCCATGCAAGTTCTGCATTTCATTCCCCCTTTTTGGTGAATTAGGTAAGACAGGATAAAATCCAAGAATGAAAGGTGTCTCAGAAACCAAAGATTTTCAAAAGTGCCAGGGCAGTGGTGTGGCTCTTTACTCATATATATGTTTTTAAGCTTATCATGTGCAGAATGAAGAAATGTGGCATCACATTGAGATGAAGAGGAAAGAAAAGTGTCTGAGTGCATTTTCCAAGCGGTGGAAATGATTATCATGAGGAAACTGGGCAAGTTCTTGATTTTTTAAAAGCGAGTTGCAAGATGTGATCTCTTCAAACATGTGAGCAACCTTAGAACCTTAGAATTTAGCAGCAAGAGTCATTCAAAATCGGAGAAATATTTTTAAGTTTCTTTAGAGGAACCCTGCTTTTCGAAAGGTTGGAGGGGCATTTGGGCTTGTAGCTTTTGCTATGTTGGAGAGATTTGAGCAGAGGTCAAAACTTAGACACTGGAAGTGAAATGGGTATGTTTCATGTCTTGGTGCTTGAATTTAGTGGATGCTTTTTGAGACTGGGAAAAGCAAATAATTGTTTTCTCACTGTAAACTCCTGGGGGTCGAAGCTATGTGAATGAATAAGAGTAGTTGTAGGGTTGTAAAACTGTGTGAAACATTGTTTTTTTGTGAAATGGTTTGTGCCTGTGTGGAGGTTGGAGATGGAAGTGAGAAAAAAGGAACGCAAAGCAGGAAACCTCTGGGTGAGATACGTACTTTGGTGAGATAGCCTGACGTGGGTTCATCAGCCTCTCTTGAGGGAGAGATGCGGAGAAGGACTGGGTTAAGCTGGGCAGTACATGCCTTCATTACGGCAGAACAGCTGTAGCTTGACATTTTGGTGCTCTAAAACTGGGATTGGCCAGAGTTCATTTTGGATCCTTTTGGGTTTTGTGCGTTCAGAGTCCTGCATCTCCTTTGGCCTGAGACCATCAGTGCACGTACAGTATAAAGCTGGGAGAATAGTGCCTTGAACAAATGTGCTCTCCATGTCATGTTCAAAACAAACAAGCAGTGTATTGCTGTGGCAACCAGACAATAAACAAGTGAAAAAAAAAGACAATCTCCGTTAAATTCACTGTGTGCGAGCAGTTAGTTCATTTAACAAGACAATCTTCAGTGTGTGATCGCCACATTGTAGCAACACTGAGTATCTGTATAACGTCTGATATTTCTCAGCCTGCTTTTTATCCCTACAAGTTTATATTTCAATAAAGCTAAGAAATACTGTGTGAATATTTAGGATGATTGCATAATTAAAGAAAAACACAGCATGAGGTTGGATCTGATGGTCTTAGAAACCAAACAGGGAATGGTGTCTTGTTTAATTTTTGTTCATTTTTTTTCCCTCCACACATCACTCCAGGTTCGCAAACAAGCAAACAAAAGGATTTAAACTCAGTCTTTAGTCCCTGCCTATGTACCTTAGCAGTGGATTTTTAAGCTGCTGTAAAGCCTGAGCTGGCAGGCGGGGAGGCAGTGCCGGTCCAGGACAGGGTGGTTCCTACTGGTTACTCACCCACTGGACAATATGCTGGAAAAGCTTGCAGCACTGCTCTTTTCACCAAGTTCCTGAGTTATGAAGGGCTTCTGTTCAGCCCTGGTTGCAGGCCGTCACTTTTATTGTATCATTTGTTCTTGGAAGTGTCTTTCAGAACTTGCGTTGGTGGGTTGCAGTTATTGTAGTGGTCTAATGCAGACTGTTTTGGAAATACTCTGTGCCAATCTTTAAAATAATTTCCTCGGTGTTAACAAGTCTTCTAGCAAATCTTTAGACATCTGAGACTGATCCATCTCCTCTTCTGAATCTCAAAAGCGAAAATATTTGTGTGTCATGAAGACAACCCATTAGTTACTAAGGAAGATATTACATAGATGAGCACACTTAAGTTTGTAACTTGTTGAATTTTATGGAATCAAGTCTATTTGATCAATATCATTCCATGATGATGTTGGTGGTGCCTTGTTTTATAAAGTAAAAATTATGTTCACTTCTCAGAAAGAGAAGTGAATGTGTGTATTCACTTCACTTCTCTTTTTGTCCCTTCAAAAAAGGCCACATAAGTTGATTAAGAGGTTAAATATAACTTTTCAAAACTGGTTACAAATTGGTTATATAAGGCTATTTTCATTAACCGTCAAGGGTCTGTTCCTGCTGATCTGAGTAATGAAGAGAAAAACGTTGAGTGCTCCTTGGGTCATATCTGCAGCAGCTTTATTTATTTATAAATTAAAAACACAGCATCACCTCTGACAGCCCTGTGCTGTAGGTGTCCGATGTGGTGTTTCCTCAGCACTTCCAGGCACACGGTGGGATCGTTGTGGCTGTCCTCTGTAGGGCCAGAACCTGGACTTGGAAGGGGCCCATGAGGATCATCAGACTCAGGATATTCCATGATCCTAATAAAGTCCCAGATGTGGTAGCCCTTTTGAACATCTTGCTATAAGCATGGGTTAATTTAATTTTAATAAAGTTAATTTAGGAGTATAGGCCCACTGAATTAATTAAAAAGTAGTCTCAGCTCCATATCCACACTGTTTTCTTTCTCTTGAATTGTATGACAAGTACACAATCTTACAACATGTGGGAAAGCAACTAAGAATCTTGACGTGGTTGGTCCAGATTGGAATTGCTTTAAGGCCGTTCGCTCTGTCTATTTCAGTTGCAGGCTGGCAGTTTGAGTAAAAGTTCCAGTGTTCCCTTGAACGAAGTTTCTTTTGACTCTGGTACACATTTCATTTCTTTCTTGGCTTGACTGGAGAACCACAGAGACAGGACTGTGCTCTGAGCCTCAGTGGGGCAGAAATGGGATGTAACTTCTGAAACCTGACTGCTGTAAATAACGGATCCCATATAAAGCAATTGCTGGTTCTGAGTGAACAATGGAAGTATTGTGTATTTACATCATTTTTAGAACAGCAACCGAAAAAACCCCATACACAGGAGCACCATTTTTATAAGGAGAAACATCAAAGTGATGGTTGTATGTGGCTTGATAACAGACATGCACATCCCCTGGGCTCACTTCATGTGTGCTGGTTGAGGTTGGTACCTTGAATTTTAGGTCAACAATTGTTTTCCAGCTCAGCCTTGAGAGGAGAACAGTCTCAGTAGCTGCAGGCAAATAGAAAGGTGAGATAAAAATAATGGATGCCCTCTGAATAATTAGAAGTCTGGACTTGCTGAGGCTTCTTCCACATCCCTGTTGTGCAGTAGATAATTTCTGAGAAGAGTGATTCTGCCTCATCAGGGAGAAGCTGACCCACTGGGAGGGGCAGAAAAAGCTGAGGGGAAGGTCTCAACTGCATCATAAAAGTTCCACTTTTACAAATACAGTGATTCACTGGCGCTGCCTGGTGACCTGAGTCACCGCAGCCAGTGGTGACACACTGCGCAGCCACCGCACCAAGGAGCCAGTGGTGACACAAACCAGCCCCATAAACGGCCATTAATTAGCTAATTGCTACTAAAAGGAAAGCTATTAATAGCTCTCACTTTTCATTCAGCCCTACTAAATGCAGAGAATGATGCAGGCTGAGCAGTAATATTAAGGAAAAAATAATTAATTTTTTTTTTTTTTTGCTGATGTTATTTACAATTTGGATTAAAGCTGCTCACAGCCACCATATTGTGATGAAAAGGCAATTAATGGATTTAGGATGAGCTTTCTGATGTTGATAACTGGATTATTATACATGAAAAATAGGTTTCAGGCTGTTCTAAGGACTGAGGGGATGATGTTAACTTTAGTGGGCTAGCATAGGCTATTTGGTGGGGAAAATCAATGTGACAATTGTCTGGTCACAAATTTGCAAAAGCAAAGACAAAACAGTGAAAAGCTAAAATTTCTACAAAACAGGTGTGAATCTGTAGGCAGTTGTTCTGCTTTTCAAAGCAGTGGCCAATACAGATGTTGTAATATTCAAAGAAAAGAAAATGTAAAATGTACAATATTTTTTAAATTTGCATTTTGATTTCTGTTTTTAGAGGACACACTGTAATCAAATTTCCAGTGTTCATCTTTGTCATACTACTAATTTTTCTGACCTTTCAATAAATATGGGCAGATGCATAATTTCCATCTGTTTCTTCATAGTCTTTTTGTTGGACAACATGCAAGTGAAAAGTGTTCCTTTTAAAGAAATTGTCATGTTACAGTCAAGCAAGAATAGAAGTCCTGAGCAGGAGTAGAAAACCACCTTGATACAATTAGAGATCACTACTATCTAGTCTTTTGAGTATTGTGTAATTGCTGTTAAAATTCTATTAAGGGTTTATTTTTTATTTTCCATTAACAGGAAATATGAGCAAACAGCCCTGTTAATGGAAAAGAAAAATATGTTAAAATGCTGGGTTTACACTGGTAGTTGTGCTGTATTTAAAAGGTGCTGTAAGCTTACAGGAATGATTAAAAAGAGAGCCCACAGGACTTGAGTATTTGCTGATACTTTGTCTGTGAATTGGAGTAGTGCTTGAATTGGAGTACTGCTTGAATAGTATTCCTTTATTTTCTGTCCATGGTAACCATGACAAATTAGCCCAAAACATTCACTGTCACTAGAGAACATAAATCTTTCTTTTCTAACATTTTTGCTCTATGCAATTAAAATAAACAGTTTTATTTCCTGTAAGCCCTTGTGAAATAGCCATTATGAATTAAACACTGTGAGTTTCACTCTCAAGCATGAAAGTCTCTGAACAATGTATATTTTGGTACATATTGAACATTTTCTGTAAGCTCCCATAAATAAATCCAGGAAATGTCGGTCCCTTGAGTACTGCCTTCATTAAATCTGGAGCAGCTGTTGTTGAACTTGCACCCAAACATATAATGGAGTCCTTGACATCAAAAACTCTTCCATGGCTGGCATATTATTGTAAGTCTTTGTAAACATGCATTTGTTCTGAAAGACGGCTGATTCTATCAAAACTACAAACTGGTTGATGCTGTAGAAAATGGAACTCTAAATCTATTTTGCTCTGGAATACAATTAATGCTAAACAAACTTGCATTTGTTGTTTGTTTTGTTAAATTTTGTTTGTTTGTTGGAATTTATTGATGGCTTTGTTTTGATTATTTGTGAGATTTTTGGTGTGCGTGTTTTGTGTTTGGGGTGTTTGTTTGTTTGTTGGGGTGGTTTTTATTTGTTGGGGATTTGTTGGGTTGTTGTTTGTTTTCTTTTGTTTCATTTCGTTTGATTTTTGTTGGTTTTGGGGTGGAAGGAAGTTGTTGCCTCAGTATTCTACAAGATGAGAAAGTGGCAGAGAACCTTGTTGTGATAATGTAATAATTCCACAGGAGTTGCAAGATACCTTTCCTGAAATCATGGTATTGCCATGGCTGAAAATATTAATGCTAGGAAACAGTAATGACCTTACATTCTTACAAGCTGAGTAGGGCCAAAATATGTTATGTTTCATCACTGTGGCGGATTAAATTACTCTGAGTTTTGCGTATCATTGCTTTTCACTACTTGATTGAATCACTTGAAAATCATGGAATTGTGGAATGGTTTGGGCTGGAAGGGACCCTAAAGCCCATCCGGTGTCACCCCCTGCCATGGGCAGGGACACCTTCCACTGTCCAAAGCTGCTCCAAGCCTCAATGTCCAGCCTGGCCTTGGACACTGCCAGGGATCCAGGGGCAGCCACAGCTTCTCTGGGCACCCTGTGCCAGGGCCTGCCCACCCTGCCAGGGAACAATTCCTTCCCCATATCCCATCCATCCCTGCCCTCTGGCACTGGGAAGCCATTCCCCGTGTCCTGTCCCTCTATCCCTGGTCCCTCTCCAGCTCTCCTGGAGCCCCTTCAGGCACTGGAAGGGGTCTGAGGTCTCCCTGGAGCCTTCTCTTCTCCAGGAATGCCCCCAGCTCTCCCAGCCTGGCTCCAGAGCAGAGGAGCTCTAACCCTGGAGCAGCTCTATTGCTTCCTCTGGATCTGCTCCAGCAGATCCAGACATTCTCAATCCGTCCAACATCTGATTTCACCCTGAAGGTTGTGTGGAAGGAGCCCTGTCTGTTCAGAACAGCGTGAACTGCTGCTGATTAACCTTTCCGCTCTCCAGGCATCACCACATCTGAGTGTCCTTTGCAAAATCACTGTCTGAAATAGTATGAACCCAGTTCAGAATTGCAGAGGTAGAAAGTCTTCATCTGAACTCAGAAGTGTTTTCTTTTTCACTAAGCTGGAATTCTCATGGTAGAAGGTATTGTTTCATCTACTTCTCCAATACTGTAACGTCCCAACTTTACTGCCAGGAAGTAGCTGCTTTCTGGATAAGTCAGCAATCACAGTTGATTTGTGTTATTGTTTTACTTACAGCTTATTTAAATATAATGTGATATTTAAATGTTGCTCCCAATTTATCAAGTAGAAAAGTGAGAGAAGTCATCCTGTTTGGATTTTGTTTCTCCATTGCTATTTTTTAACTTGAGAACCAGTGGAAAGGAAAAGGAAGCTTGTGTATAAGACTTAAGTTACTGGTTTAGAGAAAAGAGGCAATAATCATGGGATGATAGAGAACTTATCTCATATTTATAAATAAATCCATCCTTAGCTACAATTAATGAACTGAAGTAGAGGAGTGCTAACTATCCTGACCTCTTGCACAATGGGCTCCTCCCAGAGGGTTTTGAAATACAGTATTTGTTTTCATAGTAGTTAGGATTCCTCCTCTTTTTGACGTGAATTATCTTGCAGTTCTGCAGAGAGCTGTCTTTCCTCTTGGGAGGGGTATGACAAAAGTGTTTTGTTCTCCATTGATGAGATCTGCCTCACTATGTGTAGGGGGAAGAGAATAATGTCCCTAAAACCAGTTTTACAATTGCACAGTTTTAGGTGCAGTCCTATTATTTATATAGAATGCTACCCTAAATAATTAATCTGGGAAACCTATTTGAAAGTAAGATATCAGTTAGTTATTATTATAGAATAATGCCCTAAATTTTGAATTTATGAAATTTGTATGAAAATAAGATATCATTAAATTCCTGAGACTTTATTTGGATGAAAACAGAAGCCTGATTTCCTAGTCATGTTTGTTAGACTCTAATCTCTAGAGCCACATAGGGTTTATTCAGTTGGTAGTGCATCTTGTTTTCTGGAAGAGACTCTCTGAATCTGGTTTAGACATGACACAGATGGTCATGCGTGTGGTCTTTTATGGTAAACTACCTCTAATTTCAGGTTTAAGAAAGAAATTATGAGTGCTGTGAGCTGTAGCTACTTAATTCTCCACACAGTAGATGATTTCATGCACACGAATGTTGGTTCTTAAGATATTTAATATCTCCAATCTCATAAGATTCTGCTTAAATTTTTTTAGAGAGCGATGAAATAGATTCATTTGCTGTTCTTTCTCTTGTATCCTTACGATCATTCAAATATAAGTGCTCAGATGTGTGAGATACAGTCTTTTTGGTAAGAGTGAAAACTTGGAGAGGCAATGTCCATTTCGCACTTTTGTGTAGTATCTAGTTTCTAGTATCTTTTAAACACCCTTTCTCCACTCCATGTGTTTTGAAATGAGCTGATCTGTAGTTCTTGGCACAGGAATTTTGTATTTTGGGTCAGTCCACTCGCTATCTCTAAGGAACCTCAACTTACTGGAAGCTGAGATGGGCAGATAGTCCACAAATTACACTTGTTTTTGAAGTTAAACTTCTGGACTGTGAAGACCCAAGTAATTCAAATTTATTTTTAAAGGCTTAACAATGGAGGTTCCGTCATTTGCTATGGAAGACTGTGTTTCAGGTAGATTTCAACACACAAAGGTGGTGAAATTATTATCAGATCTCTTTTCCTCCTTGGAAATTTCATACCTACATTCAGTTAGCGTGGCATAATTTTTGTTTTAATTTCCAGAATATACAAATTGCTACGCTCCAGTAGATCAAAGCAAAATGTAGAGACAATGAACATGCTGATTTTGCAAGTTTCAGTGTGCTCTGATATAATCAATGTTTACAGAAATTTGGATAACAGTTACCTATTTTCTTCTGCTCCTTGGTACAAAGAAAATTTGCATAGCAGTTACCTATTTTCTTTTGTTCCTTGGTATTTTCAAGCAGTTTTTGCTGTAATTATCATCACTTTCCAATGGCTTAAAGTAAGGGAGAAGAAATTATTTAGCAGTGTTGAGCATTCTTACTTAACTTGTATTTATTTTAGCAATTGTTTAAATGTTAACCAGCCAAAAAAATCCAGTGAGCTCTGAGGTTGGTCTGAGTGGTGTTGGCTACTGGCTATGGGACTCTGGTCTTGCAAAACATGAAATAGTATGTTTCATTTTGCAAGTCAGGCACAGGATAGGGATATTGTCTGTCTTTTTTTTTTTTCAATGAGTTCTTACACTTTGGGGTTTTGGCAGCAAAGAGCTATTCCAGTGTGCTGTGCTACTGCTCTGGTTCATCTCTGGCTTGTGTTTGTGTGGGCTGGTGTAGTCACTAACACAATTCTGCTTCCCAGCCTGCGCTGTTTCACACTACTAGTGTCATTCCAGTTCAGCTGTGTGGGGCTTGAAAGCACCACTTCCCCCAGCTTACATCTCAGGATAAATAATCACATCTCATGTGTTTAAACCAGCTGTCCCAGAGTGTGGAATGGCTGCTGTTCAGGAGTCTCCTCGTGTATTTCCATGTGCTTTGCGTGCTCAAGGTGGGATTTGCTCAAAGGAGCAGTTTCCTTATACATCCCTAAGAAAACCCTTGTGTTACTCTGGTGGGAAGCAAGTTTAGTGATCAGTTTTGTGGTTTCAGAAATGGTGGTGGGTCTCTTCTGTTTCCTCAGGCAGGGATAATTTTTAAATGTTACTTGAGGCCAGGTTTTTGCAGGTCTGTGGCTGATCATGCCATGCAGGAGGCTGCTGAGAACCTCAGTGAAGTTATATTTAGCAAAGTGGAGATAACTGCTTGCCTGAGGACAGCTCAGACCATGCAAGTACTTGTTTTATCCTCTTCAAAAAAGAACCTGCATGAACATTTCAGGCCTAGACATTTAGTTCTGGACATGCCATTGTTTCACCAAGCACTGTCCATCTGACAGTGAAATATTGATATAAAATAAGAAAAATTACAAAATTAAACTTCTTGCCATTCTCTCAGTGTGCAGGGCTTTGTGCAGGGTAGTCTTGTAGTCAGGTATTCCATCAGCTTCCTAGGCAGGGCCTCCTGAAGTCACCAGAAACAGAACCTGCCCTTGAAAATGGGTTCTTGACAGACACATCCCTTTAGATCTTATTTTGCCCATAATTTTAGAATGGTGATTTTTTTAAAGCTGATAACAGATGGTTGACATTTGCAACTGAGATGTTTTGTGCTTTAAAGGAAAAATTACCTCTCCATCTTCAGCTTGCATTTGCTGCTGCATATCTTCTTTTCCAGCTTGTTGCTGACTGAAATATATGTGTTTATGGAGTTTTGCCTTTTTTTTTTACCTCAATGTATGCATTGTTCCCTGGTTGTTGTTTTTGGGGTGTTTTGTTTGTTTGTTTGTTTCGGTTGACTGCCTTTTGTTGTTGTTGTTGTGGTTGGTTGGTTGGTGGGTTTTTTCTTCTTATTGATCATGTTAAACAGCACTAGCTCAAACAGATGTTCTTTAAGGTGATCCCACTCCTAGTATTTTATTATACTGTAGTAAATAAGATAACAATATTATTGCCTTATTATTATTTTATTATCCTAATAAGATATTGCCTTAGTGTCCTAATCAAATAATATGATTACTTAAAAATCAAACAAGCACAAAGCAAAAACCAATGCCAAAAAAACCCCACAAAGTCCCACAATATTCTGGTTCATAAGAAACCTTTAGTTCTACTGCTATAGATTTCAGAAAATCCACAGATTCTCCCTTTAGTGCTGGTTTGCTGGCAAGTAAAATGAAGAAAATAAAATACAACAGACCTGAACAATGATGTTTTATCTCCACTGAAATTACTGCAAAGATGAAATTAAATTCTGGGGTTCTTTGCCACATTGAGCCATTTCTGTAATAAGTGTTCTGCTCTTGGCCTCTGACAAACTGCTGGGGCCATCCAGAGAAAGCCTGTCCCTGTCTCTGCATTGGGAGACTGCAAAATTAAGGGGACTTTGCTTGTTTCACTTGATTCCTTGGAAATTTTTGCCTCTCTTTTGTTCTGCAAATAAAATGCCCTGATGCAGCTTTTTGGTGCCTCGTCTGAGCACCTCATGTTCTAAAACATGATCCCGTGTAGTCTCCAGTTGTGCCCTATAGGATCCTAACTGTGAGAAAAAAATGCTTTCCTTTATCCAGGGTTGGCTTGGCTCAAGAAAACATTAATTCTCTAAGTACTTCGTCATGAAAACTTTTGAAAACAGTATTGCGTGGAAAAGAAAGTAAATGTTTTGTTTGTGTTGCTAGCAACCAGTTTAGTCTAACTTTTTTTATTAGTGAACTATATTTCTTTTGCAGATGAGAATTTATAAGATTTCAGCGAAAAATATTCTCTAATTGAATCCATTCCAGCTTTTGATTTGAATAAAAAGTTCCATTGTGAAAAGATGTATTATAATTGTGTTCATTTTAAGCATTAAAAGCATTGGTTCATTGCGTTCATTTAAGCATTGGTAAGGGATTTAAGATAGGGGAATTTTTTTGTCTTTAGATAGATTCAGGTGATTTGAGTTTTCAGAAAACCTATTTTTATTAGAACTTTATACAGGTTTCTTGAATGCAAAGATTTTGATGCGTTTTATCATTGTAATAGTCCATATAGAAAAATTACTTGCTGCTGTTGAATTTGTAGTGCCCATGAATGGATCTGACATAGAACTTAATAATTATCTTGTATCAGTTGGACTGAAGTGACATCTGATCTCTCAGGAGAGACCAGTGATCAGTTAATGCTCTGAAATGGCCTTTACCTTGAAATGGCCTTTACCTGTGGAATGAAAATGTCATATTTTAATTATTCTTACATGATAGAGCATGTAGTTCTGACTGGAGTCACACAATGGTTTCTCCAGACATTTTTGGGGAAAATGACCCCAAGGACCATCAGTTTGGAATTTAGGATGTGCTACTGCTCCTGCTGAACCTGTAAACTTGTAAACAAGTTTGACCTGCCTCCCCATGTCATTAATTTAATGTGAGATGTGGGTTTGCCTCATGGGTCCATGTTGGGACCACTGTGGTCACAAACACTTCACTGTTGTTAAAGGGGTTATTCCTGCAACAAAAGGAGAAAAATGCACTCCTCAACCCACCTCCAACCAAGCGAGAATCTCTGTCAGCTGTAAAAATTTCCATCCTGGTAGTACCAGACTGTGTGGTCTAGAATAAGTGTTGGTTGTCAAATTTCTACCTCTCTGACAGTGTTTTACAAAGAAACAAAGTTAAGTACTCCTTGATTTTTAAAAATACTCCTTTCAATCTTATTTTTCTTAAAGCTTACTTAAAGAATATCCTAAGGGGTGGGGGAAGTATTTTCCTGCTGATGAAATTGAACAATAAGAATGGGGATGTAACAATATGGAGAGAGAAATCAGTCAAGTTTTCACCTGCATTGCATTCCTCAATCTGAACTTGCACTGATTTCTTTCCATGTGAAAATAAGATTATCGCTTTTTTTGTTTGTTTGTTTCTTTAGGCTCTCGGATGGAAAGAAATGTTCTGTTCATGTCTTGATAATTTATAGAAGTGTTTGTGTCCTTCTATGAACTCGGCACTGCTTGGAATTTTGTCTTTACTGGAATTTTTTCATATACAGTACATATATCTCGTGATGCATTGAGTTATTTCCATGTTTGTGGGTGGGACACAGATGTTCAAATACATACATGGATGTTCCGATTGCTCAGATTAGGTACACGATCTTCAATCTGTTGTCTTTTTTTTGTTGTTTTGAATAGGTTAGATCTTGAAGGCTTCAGCACATGGCCGTCAGCATCCTGAAGGGATTTTTTTTTTCAAACAAAGGGTAAAATACCATCCTGAAAACAGTCAATGGTTGTTCTAAATGAGTACAGTGTTATTACTCACACTGGAAAATTGTTTGCAGTGCTTAACTGGGAACACTTTTATATTTTGCCTTGGTCTAGGCATTATCTCATGCTTATTCATGTGGTTATACATTTACTTTCCAAAGGGGAGGAGGGGCAGGGGGTGGGGGGGAAGTCATGTGCAGTCCTGGAGCTCTTTACTCCCAGCATATTTGGGGGCAATCAGACCCAGATTACTCCAAAATGTTGGCATGTCGGCTCCAAGGGTGTATTCACCTAGCACTTTGTAGTTTCCATTACTTCCCAAAGCCTAAAGGTCAGGTGTTTGAAGGGAAGCGGCTCCTAAGACGAGTTGTCTTCATTTCTGACAGTTATTATTCCAGACATTTCAGTTGTGCTTTATTACAGTTTTTAAAGGAAAGCTGCAGGGACTTCACATGTAGGAATAAAATCAGTTGATAGGTAGAATCAAAATACTCCTATTATGAAGCACATAATATGGTGGTGGTTTTTTTTAATGTTGGAAATCTTAATCATTTATATTTTGTTACCTTGGAACCTTTACTGACAGTAATATCACCAGCACTTCTGCAAGTCTTGCTTTTATTTTGGAGATTTTTGTCTGAAAGCACATTTATATGATCTACTTTTCATAATGTTTGTAGGAACTTCTCTGGAGGTTTTTAAAAGCTTGCATGGTGCTTTTTTCAGTGTTTCATGTTTATGCTACAAATGCTTTCTGACTGTTCAGAAAAAGAGCTTCACTCTGCTCCTTTAAACATTTTACTTGAATAAGTTGTGGTCTTTTTCTGGAATAATTTTTGAGTTGGAAACCTGAACATAAATGAAGAATATTTGGGAAAAAAAAAAATAAAGTCCATCAGATTAAATTAAAAATCCTTGTCAGGTATCCTTTCATACTTTCAGAGAGACTCAAGTATCAAACTCAAGGAAGTTGCTGTTTACTAAGTTTGTGTGCCAGTTGTTTTACGGTAATGGGCCCATGTTCTGTTCTTAGCTTCTAGGAAATAAATTCTGATTTAAGCTATCTCATAAGGCTTTCCCTCTAAAATATAAATTAACACAGTTGTGAACTGTTCATGCATTTAAGCCCTGAGACCTGAATCTAGATGTAATGTCTAGAGTCTATTGTATTATTGCCACACTATAAATTACATGAAAAACAAGAAAGAAAACAAGTTTAGATCTCCAAGTAAAGCTCATTTCCTAATTCATTTAGGGCAGGCTTTTAAAAATAATAAAAAGTGCAAGTGTTTTACCCTGCTTCCTAAGGAAACAAAGCTTATGTGGTCATGCTGTGTGCCTCTGCTGACTGCCAGCCTCTTACCTCCTCCCTTTCCCCCCAATAACTTCTGAAACTCCTGGACAATTTCAAACGGATTTGACAGGAGTAAAGGTCTCAGAGATATCAGGTTCCTTCTAGTTTCATGGAAATAGGTGCTTGGATGGAGAAAAAGAGACCCTATTCATGTGCCTGCTTTGGAAAAAGCTGTGGAATGAGATCAACTGTATTATTAGACACTAGCAAATCCTCATGGGAGAGAGAAGTTATGAATGCATTAAATAGGGGAAAAGCCTTGACTGAATTTCTTACCTTTTTAGACATTAGGGGATCCAGCAAAAGAGTCATGGCCATAGGAAACCAGCCTTCAGTAGTTCCATTGCTCACAGACCTGCTGCCTGCTCAGCAAGGTGGGAACACATCTGATCCTGCCTGGAGCCATGGAATTAATGAGGGAAAAGGGGAGGGGGAAAAAAAAAAAAAAAAGAAAAAAAAAAAGAAAAAAGAAAAAAAAAAGGTCCTTTAAAGGTGTCCTGCTTCAGTCCTTTTTGTAAGCTCACTTCAGAGGCAGAAGGGTAGCAGGGAATTGAATGGACAATATTGCCTGAAATAGAGAAGGGAATGATAAAAAGAGGGGAAGCATAGAAGAGGAATAAAGCATTTGGGGTGCATGCATAAAATGCAAACCTGGCAGTTCTTTTGTAAAGTAGTATATTTTGTCTCAAATGTCTGATATGTTGGTTCTTCACTTCATCATGTTATCGCTCTTTGTGGAACCATAAGGTATAGTTGGCTGTTCCATATTTATTGTTCTCAAAAGTAACTTGGGCACTTGATTTTTATAGATTTTTGCCTTTGGCTTTTATATTCCAATTGCTTTGGTTTCTTTTTTTCCCTCGGTGAAGTGAAACAATTTATGTGATTACCATTGGGAGGGAAGAAAGTGAAAAAAAGTGGAAGAAATACCTGGTGTTACACATACTGAGTGTTATCACCACTGTTCATTTTAATATTTAGTGTATTTCTAATTTTAAGGGATTTGGTTGCACAGTGGTCAAAGAATTGGTGTAGGGGGTAGAAATTAATGACAGCTTTCTGGGGCTTAGCACCTTGAGAGATGAGCATTCTGTGCTGCAAATGCTCTGCAACTTTACTCGGTTCATGCCTTTTTTGGAAATACATCTCACTTTTTACAAAGATATGATTTAGGTCTTGCATACATATATATACATGTATATATGTATGTATGTATTTAAAGGTTTGAGGTTAGTTAGGAGGAAGTGCTCTCATGAGCAATATTTTTTAGAGTAAGTCTGAAAAAATTGTTATAGAGCACTTGGAGGCAGTGGAATCACAGCCTGGGTAGATCCTGACCAGACCATGCCACAGCTGTCAAAATTCAGTAGCTGAAGACTCTTTCAGCCTGGGTGGGATTAAGCTTCACAGAAGTAGCTGGTTGTATAGATAGTGAAATATGGCATTTCTGAGGAGTGTAGAGATTAAACAAGGAAGTTTTCCAAAGGCTTTAAGGAAAGACATGTAGATATAATGCAATTTATGAAAGAAATCCAGTAGTTACTTGCTCAGTAGGTGTTTTTGGTACTTTAACTTATTTACATGGCTTTTTTTCTGAGAGGGGGGTGGATATTTAAGAATGATCTGATGTTGTTACTATTTTCATTTACGATTTTTAACTCCAAAACTATCTGAAGAACCAGGCATCCTAAAATGTAGATAATCCCTGTATCCTGGTGATTCTTACACAGAGCACATGTGACAGGGTTAAAGGAAAGAAATGTAACATGCAAATAGATTTATGTGACATTTCAGCACTACAAGTATTAAAGTCTGTGTCTGTTTTCTGTGGATTTTCACTGTCTACTTCCACATTGTTTATATTTGAAATTAATGTCTTGTCCTGGTCATTCGCAGTCAAGAAATGCAAGCTGAAATTGAGAGGAAGGTTATGTTATATGAGGGATAGAGAAAGTAACATGTACTGAGCCAAAGCTACGTGGGGCTTTAGTCCAACAGAAAAAAAAATACTGGCTGAGAAATTTATTTATCTATAAATTATGGAGTCTGAGCATGACAGAGGGAAAAGAACACTGTAAGCCAGGGAACAGAGTTTGTCCTAGAACAAATGGATACAAACTCGGCATGTGTGTGTGTTTTGGAGACAAATTAGGAAAGAATCACTCAGCTACACTAATGAGATGAAGAAAATCTTTTGAAAAGTGAAATTCCTGTATGAGGGGTTTATGTGACACTGTTTCATGTGATTGCACACAGTTGCAGGTCACGCAAAAATGATGTTCAGACCTGCACAGTTGCTTCCCAGTCAGTAATTCCATGAAGAGCTTTCAGGATCAGAGCCTGCTGCCCATGCGGAGCATAAAGCTGGATGAGGGGTGGAAGGAGTAACAGAGCCCTCCTTATCCTTATGGGGATAGTTATCAGTTGTGTTCTAGCACCTGTGATGTTTCCAGTTTCTCTGTCGTTTTCCTCTTTGCACTCCAGTCCTTACGGGGCCCACAGTGCCATGAATGGTGTTGATGGTGTGAGGAGCAGTGGAGCGCTCTCCAAAAAATACTTGGGAACAGCTCTCAGGCAAAATAGTGAAGCCAGGAGGAATTTAATTTCCAGTGGACGTAGAGTGAATCGGATGGCAATTCTGAAGGTTTCTGCAGCGTGTGGTAAAAACTGGAGAGAAATATCAATCACATCTGCTGTTTTGCTCTAGAGTAGATGTAATGCCTTCGTCAGGGGGAAGTTTGTTGCAGGCAGGGTTTTTGTGTTAAACTTGTTTTTTGGAGTTGGTGATCATATTTTTACACTGTCTGATGTAACCTGCCAGATTTCTTGGCTTCCATGGTGCTGTGTAATTTCTTCTAGCTTCCTAGATTTTGCTGTTACAAAAGCAACTTCTGCTTTCAGGTTGTCATCACTGTATTGTGCAAGTCTAGTGTAGTCGTTTTATTACCACACCCAGGGATGTCATAGTTACTGCTGAATGATATCCCTGGAGATAATAGTGGCACAGCTTTAAAAAATCAAGACCACTCACTGATTGACTTAAGAAATAAAAATGGTATAATGCTTTCCAGATTCAAGCTTGTAACAATACTTTCTTTGTGTAAGTGTCAGCATTATTCGTTTGTAGGTCATATTCTTTAACCCTATACATGAATTTTCATTAACATTTTTCTCTTTTAAATTCTTAGGTATTTTCATAGTGAAAGCTTATTTTTATCCGAGTGTTGATTCTACCTTATTTCAGAGTCTGGAGTAGGAGAGGTTGTTGATATTTAACAGGGAATCACAGCCTGCCTGTCTTGCAAGCGCTCCAGCTCTTAACTGAGAAAAAGAAGTTGCTGTATCTTACATGCAAGGTACAACTACCTTTTGTAACAATTCCTTTGGAATTAAATTAACTCAAGTCTAATTACTTTTAATTAAGACATTCAGACTCTGTAGTAAAGAATTTGCTTTCACTACCAGCAGTAGACAAGGACATGGATAGGGGACTTCAGGGTAATTCTCCTGTACAGCTTTTAACACCTTCTCCTAACAGGCGTTTTCTAGGTAGCCACAGAGCCCATAAGAGGAGGATTGGGACATCTATACTATGAAAACAGGCTGAGAAAATTTGGTTTGTTCACCCTGTGAAGGAACAGGTTGTGTGGAGACCTCAGAGCACCTTCCAGTATGTGAAGAAACTACAGGGAAAGGACTCTGCATTGGGAACTGGAGGGACAGGACAAGGAGGAATGGGTAGAAATTAGAAGAGGGGAGAATTTAGGTAAGATATTAGGAATAAATTCTTCCCTGTGAGGGTGGGGAGGTCCTGGCACAGGGTGCCCAGAGAAGCTGTGGCTGCCCCTGGATCCCTGGCAGTGTCCCAGGCCAGGTAGGACACTGGGGCTTGGAGCAGCCTGGGACAGTGGAAGGTGTCCCTGCCCATGGCAGGGGTGGCACTGGATGGGCTTTAGGGTCCCTTCCAACCACTCACATTCTCTGACTCTGTGATTCTGTGCTTGGAACAGGGCAGTGACAAAAGGATTTGCTGTTGTGTGGATCTGTAGGGCTTTCCTGCTCCAGCACGGGGGTCACAGCTGCTTTCACAGACTGCAGGTCTCCAAGAAGGCAGAGACTGCACAGCTGCTCCGTGCTGGTGAGATGCGCTGGAATTTATTTTTTTCCCCCTCAAATTCTTCTTTAATATTTCCCTGGTGAAAGGTTATTGCTTGTGCAATACCTTGCAGGAAGCAGCATCTGTCTGCAAGGAGCTAGGTGTTCCTGGGTGTGCTAGCTCAGTGCTGTTCTTGGGGCAGAGCACAGGGTTCTCTCTGTCTCGCTCAGGGGTAGGAAGAGTTCTCGGTGTCTCACTCAGGGGTTGGAGGAGTGGAAGCTGAGTGAGCTGAGTTAGAGCCTGTAACAGGCTGTAAAAGATTGACTTGTATGATTAAACCTGTATCATTCAGTTCACATGCTGGGAATATTTTCATTTCAAAATTAGACCTAAGTATCTGTCAAGTGTGCACTCCAAAAATTGTTTGTGAGTTAGTTTTCAAAACAGAGAAGGAAAAACTGAAATACCGTGGGTTAAGATTTAATAGGGGAGAGAGGCTCACAAATACACACAACATGTTAATCTATAAATATATATATATTTTTTTTTCCATCTGTCTATCTGTCTGTCTGTCTATCTATCTATCTATCTATCTGCTATATGCTACCAGGACAACAAAAGACAGAACTGTCTAATTTCTTTTTTTTCCACCTCATGGAAGTATAGAATTCCTTACATATATTGTGGGTAAAAAATACTGTTAGAAAGGGTTGTTAGAATATTTTACTAATGCAGAGAGAAATCACAGCCAGCAAAGCAGATGTAATGACCGTTTCCAGCATGACTTTTTTTCCTTATAGACAATAGTGAAAAATTGTTGTTATTGGAAATAAATGTTTAGCTTCAGACTCTCACTCAGAAGAGAGTCATTGTTATGTGAATGTCTTCTTCTTTCAGTGCATGACCTTCAATAATTATTGCCTTAGATATGATAACTCTGATTTTTAGTGAAGTATAATAATGCAAAGATTTTATAGCAAATATGTGTTACTTAAGGCAAAATTAAAATTCACTGTCTCTATACAATAAAGTAGCTTTCAGTTTGGGAATCTTGGCGAAAAATGTGTTGTCTCATTTTTTAATAACTGTTGTTTTCTTATATGAAACACATCTTCCCTTAAGCATAAGCATCTAGAAGAAAAATTGAGAAAATTTTCAGTTATTTCAGCAATATTTTGCGTCTTATGGTTGGGATCACTTCTTTCTTAATCTCTAGAAGACAAACAGTGGACAGGTTGAGAGGTCAGGGAAAAATGACATTTTTATCATAAGCTTCTAATTCTTGTTTTATTTCTCAAGCTCAAAATACAGGCCTGGTGGATATGTGATGACTATGATTTCTGATTAAGGGAACACAGTTTTATAAATGCTTCTGTGTTCATCTTCCTGTGCCTTTAAAAAAATAAAAAATTGAAAAAATAAAATCCCAACAAACAATAAAACAGATATTGAAGGGCAGCAGTGTATCAGTCACAGTCAGTCTGTTGTCTCCTTCGACCTCTACCAGATCTGCTTCTTCTCTGTATAAATGAAGTGTTTAGAGCTTCAGTGTTTTAAATAATGTTTTCTTGAATGATCTGAAAGGGGAAGTAGAAAGCACATTAGTTACATCTGCAGATGATGCAGAGCCAGAGAGCTACAGCAGCTGTAAGGATGGTGAGAAATTTAAATTCGTCTGGGGAGCAGCAACGTGCAGGAATTTACAAAGCTAACAAAATAAAAATATTAAAATTCACCGTTAAAAATTACAAAATCACCTTGGAAATGTGATCGAAATGAAAGACGTGGTGGTTGTCAGATTAGCTTAGTGAGGTGTTAATGATGTTTTCTTTCACTCCTGCAGTAAGCAAGAGCTGCTTATCTTGATATCCCACCCAGTTGACTGTTTGCTGTGGTGTCCTGATCTTTAACCACTTCCACTGCATCTCCCTAGCACTGTTTGCAGTTTCCCTGCTGTGGTTTTGGCAATAAAGGGCAAATAACTGGACTGTTTCTTGATGTAGTTGCAAGGAAAATCTTAGCAGCATGTGGGAAAAACTAACATCACATTTTTAATGTTATATTTCCCCCCACAACACTTAATTTTAATACAATTCTGTCTGCAATTTACACACCCGTCCCAAATTCAGGGTCCTTGGATATAAAATTGTGTTATTTTGTCATTTTCTCGTCTACCTGTCTGCTTTCCAGTTTGGGATGCCAGCAGGACGCCAGAGCAGAACTGCCTTGAGATTTCTCTTTTCTTTACGTTGTTTTAGTCCTGCTTTGGGAATTCAGTGAACCTGGCTGCCTTTTAGGCTTATCAGCCTCTCAGCACCGGGCTCCTGGTGGGGCAAACACCACTCAGCTGTAATTTGCCGAGATAGCAGTGTTGCTATTGTTAGTGCTGACGTCTCTGTATGTTAAATAGGTGGTATAAAACAATTCCCTGCTGGAGCAACAGCCTCAGGGAAGAGGTTTTTAGTGCACTTTGTGTAACATGCTGTATGAGGGAGGCAGAGCACAACCACAAAATCCAGGATCACAGAATCACTCTGTGCTTTGGGATGGAAGGCACCTTAAAGCCATCTTGTTCCACTCCTTTCTATGGGCAGGGACACCTTCCACTGTTCCAGGCTGTCATGTTAGTTTTGTTTTAATTAGGGCTGTATGCAAACGTTCTGTGTTTTCCTGGAGATAGCTGGATAATGTTCTCCCCACAGTTATACTAAATTAAGATTAGATGACTGGGGGAGGAGGGAAGATACAGAAGAATACTTGTTTTGCAGAAAACCTTACTATTTTTTTCCTTTTTTAGTTGAATTGCCAGCACCTGCATGATAAATTTAAGCCTCCTGGTGATGGGCTTGCTCTCTTCCCCTTTGTGGGCCTCCTAGAAATGGTCCACAGGTCTCAATGTCTAAGACACAGAAGCAGTGAATTTTATTATGAGATAGTAGGTAATAGTCAATTGCTTTGCATAAAGACTGAAATAAAGGCTAAAGTAAAGATTGACCATCAGTGTTGGACTTCAACATCTGCAGAGATGGGCACATACTCTGTGTCACTGTACCAGTGGTGTTTTGTTGTTTTTTTGTTTTTTTTTTTTTTTTTAAATTACAGTTGGTTTTGGAATGTCCGCTTTGTGTCTGGTGTGATTTTGGTTGTGCGTGGTACCAGGCTTTCAGAATAATTCTCCTGCTATTCACTTTAACCTGTTTTAGGATTATATATTTTGTGTTCTTTTTGTGCAGTGAAAACTGTTGATTTGTTTGTCCTGGTTAAATATATTTACCTAAACCTGATCTCAGTTGAATATATTAAGGCATAAGACAAAAGTGGTGTGCTCTCCTTGCTATTTCCTTCATGATAAAAGATTGTGATACTGTTTATCTGTGCTACTGTGCCTCTCTATCTCTGTGAATTCTTTATCCAGATAGCATGCTGGTGGCTTGCAAGTGATGAAAAACAGTTTCCTTTACACAAACGTCCATCTTTGTTAATGCTGTCAGACAGTAAGTGTGATATTCAGGGAGTGCGCATCAGTCTGTGGGCTACTGATAGTGTAATCTAATTTCCAAAAATAAATTAAAAGCATCTTTTCATCTGTAGCCATCAGATGTACACCAGCTAATGACAACGATGCTTTAGAGACCACACATGTGAATTTGGTGGCTAATTGGAAATTAAACCTTCAGGTTTTTCACATTTTCTGACAGACTGACCTTGCTGAAGGAGGTCAGGATGGTATCATGTATTGTAGCAGAGACTTTCAGAGATAAAAGGTCCGCTTGGAAGGACTGTTCCTTGTTTCAAACAATGTCTTTGGAAGTTTTGTGAGCAGTTTTTACTGAGCCTTTTTCAGGCAAAACTTATGCATGGCATTAGTGAAACTTGTCTTAAAAAAAGTTAACAAACAATAAGCATTTTTTTAATTGATGTCTTTTATGTAATTTCCCATGTATTCCCAAGTAAAATGGGGGAAAAAAACCTAATCAAACTGCATTTCTGATTTTAATAGGTGAGGTGCCACAACACTGAGTGAACTCTTCCCTAGTGTTTATCACTTACAATTATGGGGGTTTTTTTTTTAAGATGTTATAGCTACATATTCAAATTGAAAAGATGGGTAATACTTCTCTCCATTGGGAAACGCCACAAAATTTATGTCAGTCTTTTTGACAATCACAAGATGTGAGAGATGACCCCTTCTCCTTCTTCCACTCCCTCAGACTACTGTGTTGGATATTAATGTGTCTTCACCCAGGTTTGCATGTTTATAACTCAGCTGGCACTGGATGGTATGTATGGCTGAGGTATTCTTTGTTTAACATGAAAAAAACAACGGTTTTTTGTTTTGTGTCCCAGACCAGGCAAAACAAATAATGTTCAGAGCTCCTATACATCCTGTGCGGCATCCCCATTGCTGAAGAAACACAGTGGTTCATTATAGATCCTTTAATCTCACTGAACTGATGAGGCTGCCTCTTTAATTGAGGGAATCCTTTTATGATTAAGACCTTGCTGTCTGAATCCTGGAGATGACAACTTGCTGGCTAGATTTTTCATATTAGCCGCATAAATCGCAGAATCACAGAATCCCAGGATATTAGGGGTTGGAAGGGATGTCTGGAGCTCACCCAGCCCAAGCCCTGCCCAGGCAGGGTCCCTTGTGACAGTGACACAGGAACGTGTCCAGCTGGGGCTGGGATGTCTCCACACAGGGACACTCCAGGCCCTCCCTGGGCAGCCGTTCCAGGGCTCTGCCCCTCCACACAGAGAAGTTCCTCCTCCTGCTAGGGTGGAACTCGCTGTGGTTTATTTGATGGCCACTGGTCCTCATCCTGACCCTGGCACCACTGAACAGAGCCTGGCCCCATGCTCTGGCACCCCTTGGAGATGTTGGTATGGATTGATGGCATCCCCTCTCAGCCTTCCCTTCTGCAGCCTGACCAGGCCCAGCTCCCGCAGTTCTGCTCCAGATAACCTTCTCAACATCGTGGCCCTCTGGAAATAATTAGCATGTAGATTATTCCACATATTCCTCTATTCTCTGCATGACAAATTTATTATCCCGCTTTGAACTGGAGGACTGTTAGGTATTTCTTACGCTTATTAAAGATGTATTCAAGTTTACTGGAGCAAAGCCTCAGTGTAAGTTTCTTGTACAGTTGAAATAACTCATTCTTTCTTTGTATCCCAGTTCAGACTTGGATCTCTGAAGCTGCAAGAAGTCCCAAGTCCAGCAGAAGTGATCAAGGAACTCATTGGTTACTGCCTGGACAGCCTGGGAAAGCTGCAGGCCAAAACTGAGCATCTGCAGAGAGAAAATGAAAGGCTTTTCAGCAACTGGAGCAATGTGGAGAAGAGGTGAGTTCCCGGGTGGATTCAGAGGTGACAACTGAGAAGCTCTGCAGCAGTGGAGAGAAATTTTTATGCATTTGAGACTTGCTTTGAGCTCAGTTACTCACAGCCCATGTGGTTATGCATCTCCTCCCTTTGATAAACACTCAACTGATACAAAAATTTGCAATTAAAGGTGGTTTTAGCTTATGAGTTAGAAACAAAACCCCAAACACCTCAAAACCTGTGGAATTAGCTGCTTTAACTTTCTTTAGGAAGCCTTTTCATTAATATTATTTCCTATAATTCTTAGGAATGGCAGTGTAAATTATATACATTTTTGAGTGCAGAAGAAATTGCTGTTTCTTTCATCCGTTTTCTTTGTTGAAAAAGCGAGAATTGAAAAATGAGTTGAGTATTATAGGAAAAAGTACCATTATTTTTCAAGTGATTTTTGTAATTGCTGTTGCATTTATGTTCTGAATTGTCTGTCATTCAATAGTGAAATAATCTATGCTTGTTTCAGTGAGCATAGAATTCTTAGCACAGAGCAGTCAGAGATTTATCTTGCTTTTCTGTAGCTTTACCTGAAAAAACACACAATCTAGAAAGATTGATGAAAGAATGCGGCTAATTTGTGTTAATTTACTTGAAAAAGACAGCCAACTTTTGGGAGGAGTTAGTTTTGTTTCCCTATCATTAAAATGAGTAACTGTTTCTCCTGACAGTCTCCCTGACAAGCAAAGGGCCTCCCTAAGTAGTGTTTTACTGCTTAACAGTGTAATTGAACAATAGTGTATTGTATAACCCATGTTCTGTACTGCATTACACGCTGATGTGTAAGAAGCATTAGTGCTTGTATCAATTTCCATGGTGGGGTGGCACTTTTACAGAGTAACCCCAAAGGAAAGGAGGAAAAAAAAAAAACCAGAGTTGCGTGACTGTTCTCAGTGCAAGCTGGTGGATTTTTTTAGCATGTTTATAGTTTTGAGTAGATGAAAAATGTTTTTTCAAAATATACACTGAAGGTTTTATGGTCACCAGTCTTTGGCCATGTGTGTTAAATGCAGAATAAAAATAATTCAAAAATAATTTTCATTCAGGAAGTATTGGGCTTTTTGGTTTGTTTTTTGGGGGGAGGTTTTTTGTTTGTTTTTTAGATTTGGTTTGGTGTGGTGTTTTTTTAAAATTCTTTTTGCCACAGCCCAGTTCTACCCCGCTGCCTCCCTTTGCTGCTTCAGCTCCAAACACTGAGCTGCCCCGAGCTGAACAAAGCTGTGCCTGTCATTGTTCAGGAGGCAGGATTTCAGGATTTACATCCTGTACCACGCACAGTGCTAAGTGGTGAAACATCAAATACGGAGCGCGTGGTGTGGAGAATTGCACTCCTGCCTCACGCCAGCCCCACAGCCCCTGCATCTCCCTCTGCTCATAGCCTCTCTCCTCAGGACTTCATTAGAACATAGCAGGCAGGCTTCTGAGAGATGCTTTTGTGCCCGTTAGTTGTGGGGCACTGGGTAGAATTATTAAATCATACCATTTCCATCTCCCTGTTCAAATTTCCTTGACCATCACAGAGATTTTGGTGAGCAGGTGGCTGCCAGGGGTTGAGTGTGTGTGTCTGTGTATGCACACCTCAGGGGTGGATGAGCTAAGATATCACAGCAGAATAGCTGTTCTCTTTATTTCATATAGTTCCTGATTAGTTCCAGGACAGGTTGGACAGGGCTTGCAGCAACCTGGGGTAGTGAGTGGAAGGTATCCGTGCCCATGTCAAGGAGTAGAACTGGCTGGGCTTTAAGGCCCCTCCAACCCAAACCAATCTGTGATTCCATGACAATGGAGGTGGCAAATTTTAAGTGTTAATAACAACCTGTAGCAAAATAATTCTGTGAACAGTAAAAATCAAATTTCTGGTTTGGGCATGGGGTGTGTTATCAGAATCCAAAATTTGTGTAGCGAAGCCAAATTCAAAATAGCTGCCAATTTATGTTGTGGTCAACTGCAGTGACTGTATATTTAAACCACAAGCAGATTATAAAAAATGCAAGCTAGGTACTTTGGGCTTGAAACTGAGTCTCCAGCATTAGCTCATCAACATTCCATACCATTGCCAATGCTGGGGGAAGGGTAAATCTGAAATGCAAGAGAGCAGTGCTGTGAGATCCAGGAATTATTTTAGAGTACTGGAAACAGGGATGAATACCAGAAATGCTGAATTCTTTCCTTCATAGTGCTGAATTGTGAAGGTTGCCACTAATAATTAAAGAAATGCCATTAAGTTTCATAGCTCACGTTCACCTCTGTAGAGCATGTGATTGCTCTGTGTTGGGTCAGCACTTGAAATCTTGGTTTTTATTATTAATATCTCAGTTTATTGTTTGTCATAGTCCTTAACAGTGGCTGGTTTCGGTGGGCTGTGAAGGATTTTTGATACCTGTCACCGTGGGTGCATTTTGGCGCACAAAAAGCCTTGGAGAGAGACCTGAGGATGCACAAATTGGGAGGCATCGCTCCAGCAATTAACCCCCACTTGGGTTCATCGTGCTGAGAGCTTGTCTGTGAGATGAGCAGCTCCTCCATTTGGCCTGGGGAGATGAGGGGCACAGGGCACACACACAGGCAGCAGCATGTGAGGAATGGCAATTAAAGTTTGTGTTTACAGCCGCTGAGGTATTGGAATGAAACCCAGCCAGCTCTGCTGTGTGCTCACGTAGCTTAGGTGGTGAACGCCTCAGTGAATCCTGAAGGCTCCACAGAGCCTGCACAATTAAAGCATGTCTGTCCCCAAGACCATTGCCTTTTACCAGTCTCTGTTAAAAGTATCAGATATGCCGTGTAACAGTGTATTTTAAAGGCTTCTAACTTGCAAGTACAGCATTAATGTGATGCTTTTGTGATGTTCAGTGCTTTTACATTGAGTGTTTTGCCAAATTAATGCCATTCTGTGTCTGAAGAATGTATTTGGATGTGGATAGCTTTGAATAATGGGAAAAAAAATCAAAATAGGTGTTCACATAAATGGAAACAATCATATTGATTAACTGATGGCGCACTACTGGTTGGTTTTGCCCAGAGGGAAGAGTTAATATTCTAATATTCTAGATGCTAATTTTTTTCTCCAGAGACTGAAGAAATTGGCTAGTCTTGCAGTAGGTTTCTCTACTGTACTACTCACAGTCCAGGCAGCTTCAGCTTTACTTCACTGGGAGTTTCCGGTTACATGGGTTTTCATCAGGGAATGTCTTTGCAGCTCTCAAAGGCCTCAGTGAAGTTAACTTAAATGGCAAATTTTTGGCTAAGTAAGCCACATTTCTCAGTATTTGTTGGACAGCCTCAACTGCTCCAACACAAACCAGTGCCTTGGCAAAGTAAAGGCAGAGAGCAACCGCTTTCCCTGGTTCTTGTGTGGGAAGAGGGGGTTATTCTACAGGATTTGATACAGACAAGATTAGCATATTTTAGACAAAATCCTTTTTCCCCCCATTTTTATGTATACAGAAATAATTAGTATCAAGCATGTCCAGGCTCTTCTAGGCCCTGCATTAGGGTTTATGATTCTTTGTGAATTGTCTATTTATTCCCCACTAAACAGTTAACTTCCCTTTTGTAGGTGGAAAGTCTCCTGGTAGTTGATTAATACCTATGATCTTTCATTTAGGAATTATTGAACTGATCTATATGGTAATGATGTTTTGCTATTTGCATTTAAATTAGATGAATTATTTATCAGCTATCAAGCATATCCCTAAAGCATTGAACAGTAGGCTTAATACTTTGTGAGTTTCTGGGGGGTTTTTTTGTTATTGTCTTGCTTCTTACATCATATATGGTTTTGATCTGTGAACAAAATAATTAGTATTTATGTAGGGAGTCTGTTGAAATCTCTTGCCTTATAAATTAATATTTTTTAAAGTCTACTACATGTCTGGGTTTAATAGCATAATAGGCCTTCTAAAGTTTCTTACAGCCTTACCCAGGCTGGTGAAAAAAAATGTTTTTTATGACTTTTTACTATATTTACCATGATCAGTAAGATTACTGAGATGTTTATTTGCTTCTTGTATACACAGCTAATAAAATGTTTGTGGTTCAACCCAAGGACCGAAAGATTATGAAATATAAGAAATAAACACCAGAATTACATTTGCTACAAATAGCTTGATTTGTTGTGCTCAGGTTTGCTTGTATTCTAGTTTTGCTTATGAGTTTATACATCCATATTCTTAATTTAATACTCCCATTGTGCTTCTTTTTATTGACATTCATCTACCCACAGGTGCCTAATAAATTTTTTTAAAAACTGAAATATATTTTCCTTTGAATATATTAAGAGCTTCTGAACATTTTTATATTTTGGAATTTTCTTTTTGTCTTCAAATATATTTTACACACGAGTGTGTTCCAGATTTGAGACCTGTCAGGATGAATCATATCTGTTCATAATCTCATTATGTGTATCCTGCTAAGGTATGCCCACTGTTGTGATTCTGCATTGAAAATAAAGAATATTTGCCTAATTGAATTTTAGTTGTCTCAGATGGAGGTGTGCAAGAACCTACCAAAACCAAACCAAACCAAACCAAAAAACTGGCATGAAGAGAAAGGTTCACATCTGGGAATTTGGAAGCAAAGTTCATTGCACTTCTCTGTGGAAAAACAACAACAAAAAAGTTACTCTGGCCTGTTTCAGACACAAGATGCTGAACCGGTCCAGTGGTTTGGAGTGGGGATTCCTGGCTGCTCTCACAACAGAATTGTCTTCTAGGAAAGAGAAGAATTGGTGTAACAGTTAATTTTGTGCTGCAGGCTGGAAAAATGCGTGGAAGCTAAAGAGGAGCTGGAGGCAGACCTTTACAGCAGGTTTGTTTTGGTGCTGAATGAAAAGAAGGCAAAGATAAGAAACTTGCAGAAGTTGTTGAGTGAAGCTAAAGAATCTGCAGTGGATGCCAAATGTGCAAGGTATTTAATTTCCCTGGGTTTCTTGGTGTGGTACCAGGTGCATATTTGAGTTTAGCTTAGTTCAGTTTCCATTTCCTTGGCCCTGACAGTGAGTGACAGTTCTTCCTTGCTGAGTGCTGGGTTTTCCAAACCAGTCCTAGAAGTCATGGAAGAGGAGGATTCTTTCTGGCATCCTTGCAAGCAGCAGCATATTGCTGGGTGGGTGCTGTAGCCAAGAAGTGCATGCTTCATGGGTCTGCCCTGTTTTCTGCTGGGCTGCAGTTGATTTTCCAATCAGATCATGTTCCTGCCCTATCCATAGGTGGTAATTCTGTACATACTCTCCCTGAATTATTTATTTCCTTTAAGGAACAAAAATATCTTATTTTCTTTCCTTTTCTTTTGTTTTTTAGGGATAGTGTAGCTCCTACTGAGATGGCTATAAAGAGAGAAAACAACTATGATGCCAGCACTGATGAGGAAAGTGAAAATCTAGCACAGGCCTCGTTGCCATCAGGTAAGACAGAAAGCATTGTCTTTGTGTTGTATCACAGACAGGCTTTGTGTGAATAAACCTTAAGGAAGGCAAAATACTACCTGACAGATTGCTCAGTGACAAGCCAGCCAGCAAGCCTTAAAAATACCTCTACTGAAGCAGAGTACAATACTGGCATTTTCAAATTAGAGAGGGGAGGTTTAAAAGCATGCTGCACGAGTGAAGGTGCTGTCAATTCTTGCAAAGTGACAAATTACACGCTTTGCAGAACTAATGACGGTCTAACACTATCTGAACCATCAACAATTCCATTTTAAATTCTAGGAATCATGATGTGTGTGCCATGATTGATAAAGTGTAAAAGGTAGCTCCTGACAGTTTCAATAGTGTTTAAAAAAGGGAAAGAGAGGAGGTTTAACAGCTATAAAAAGAGCTGTGTTCATAAATGGAATGAAAATGTATTTATAGCAGAATCCACTTTAATTTGTCAGAGAATTTTTGGCCTTGTGAAGATACTCATGAAACTTAATCTGATGAATTTTTCCAGGACTAGAGCCTTGTAAAGTGTGTGGGATGCAGTGATGGCCCATTATACGGTACAATATATTTAGCTGTGAATCAGGGTTTTGGCATGTTTGTGATAAACTATTGGGAATACATGGGGCAAATGCTATCAAAACTTCAAAATTGCATTGATAGTTGTAATATGGTTATATATATGTATAGATATATAGACAAATGTGTATAAAAATACATACATAAACTTCCATTTAGGACTGCAAAATTTTCTGTGGGTTCTCTCACTGGACCTTTTTTATTTCCACCACAAGTAAAGGTAATCCAGACAACAATGTATTCCTGTAAAACAGCAATTTTCTGTGCACATGGGGAACAGGAAGTGTTCAGGACCCTTTTGCCAGTGGCAAACAGCTTTGTCACTCATTTGGGTCTGTTTGCTGAGGAATTTTGGCTTTATACAAAGTAGGCAGAGCTTCAGGCAAGTGGAGGAAATTGTCCTTGTGGAAGGAAATAATTTAATGCTGCACTGTGCTCTCCAGAAGTCTATGCTGACAGGTGGTAGTTGGTCAGTTTGGGTAACATGATGAGAAATACTTTATTTTGTGAGAAGGCAAGGAAAAGTGGAAGATGCGGAGTCTTCTAAATTCAGTGGGGCCTAACTAGCTCAGTGAGAGTTTTGAGACAGTGATATGTATTTAATAATTAAAACAACACCCACTGCCCTGCTCAGGCAATTGAGGGACTGGACTGATCAGTGTTAACAGGAAAATATATCAATGGTGTTTTTATTTGAGGTGCAAACAAAAAACATGCTTTCACTTGCATTTGAGGGACGAAGTCCTCAGCGTTTTGGTACTGATTGGAAAAGTTCAGATGCAAGATTTGCAGATAGCATGAACACCATAAAGTTAATGCTTTGGATAACATACTCGAGTTTTTCAAGGCAGTGGCACTGTTGAGCTCTCTCAATGAGTATCACTGAGGTCAGCTGGTGCTCTTCCTGTATGCAAAGCTTTGTCTTTCAGGGAACAATAGGAAAGCAGAGTTGAGTACTGAATCTGAAGTCTCTCCTAGAATTTTCACACTGAAAAAGAGGTAGACGATGTCTTTATGGAGAAAATAGTGATTCAGGGATGAGTGGAACTCAAAGCTACATGAAGCATCAAGGACTATAAGACATAAAAGATGAAACAAATAATGTCTGGGCTTTTTTTTCTATTATCTTAGTTTTCCTGTCTCCTGGTCCATCATTGTATTTCTTTTCCTTTTGAACTTGATAAGTCATTGCAGGAGTCAATTAGAATCAGAAGATCATTGTTGTTTTGATAGATATTGATGGAACCCACAATCATGAGAGAAGATCATAATTAAAAAACATCTTTGAAGGAAAGTGAAAGCATGTGTGTGTATGCACACATAGATGCACAGTAAAAATGCATTTGTATTTGTGTATGTTCAAATAATTCACTATTAATTGAAAAAGTAGCAGTGCTCAGCAGGTGATTCAGTTCATGTTGGGAGGGGAAAATTTGGGGGTGGTTCCATCACAACATAATTCTGTTCTAGCAACTCATGGGGATGAAACCCAGACATTGCAAAATCAGCTAAAAAAATCAGGATTTGTTGAACTGCAGACTTTAAAACCTCTGAAGGTTTTCTTAACCACCAATAATTGTTCTTCTCCCTGAATTTTTGGGGCACTCAAATGCCAGGGTATTTCAGTGGATGTAGAAGAAAAACCCGCTGATGTTTATTAAAATAAAATTGAATAACTTATTTAGTTGTCAGTCTGGTGTCGATCTGATGCAAATATTGTAACGACCCATGAAGAAAAAATAATAAGAAAATGAGTAAGAGTGATTAATTGCAATCTTTGTAAAGGGGGAGAATCTGGAGCCTAAAGGTTACCTAAATTTCTTCTTTTTTTTGGCATTTCCAGTACTATTTGTAGGTTTTATTTATTGTTTGCTTTCTCACAACAGTTTTTGCTTCACAGCTTAAAGCAAAGATCAACTGAAAGATGGTAGTTTTTGTCTTGCCTCCACATTGATGTAGTTAATGCTTTGTATTGCAAAGGAAGAAATTAAATTGAATTAGTAAATATTTTAAAGTACTCAGAAAAACAGCTGATGAGAATTACATCGCATTAGAAATAGCACAACATTTATAAATAATAATGCATTTCTAAATAATACTGTATGTGATTCTATACAAGAGCTTTGCCCATCATGCCATGAGCATGGGGGGAGATTTATTTGAAATCCTATTTAGGGCTGTGAATTTGAAGCTGAGAAAGGCACAAAACTCCAGCTCTCACTGCAGTTTAATAAATTTTGAAGCAGCAGCTACAGATGATGTGTCGGGTCCTTGAAATACCTATGAGCTCCTGCTTTGAGAGAGGAAGAGATGAAGGAGATCCTGCTCCTGTTTCTTTGTGGATGAAGTGTCAGGAATGTTTCTTGGGAGCAGGTCAGTGTTTGGTTTTGCTTTGGCTTGTTGAGGTTTTGCTCCAGGGTTGGTGAGATTCTGTGGGTTACCAAAACCCAGGTGTAGTTGTTGCTTTCTTTACGGGCGCTTCAACATAATTCCCCCATCAGGAGCAGACCTGGAAATATCACAGAGGTTGTGGAGTGGATAAGGGCTGTGGTTCCCTTCATGGGCTGGTGCCAAACTGGACACAATTGTTCTTTAATGGGGGGGAAAAAAAAAAAAAAAGCCCAAGAAACCACAACTCCCAGAAACTTGCCAGCCTGTTTTCTCTGCCCACAGGAGTCAGTGGGTGACTCAGCAAGATGCCACCACACTGATGCAAGACGTTTTCTGTCATTTTAGGATACCAAAACAGTTACTCTGGTTAATGATAACCCAGCTGTTACCGATTCCTCTCTTCTTCCCCTCTGCACTGAATTTTACTAACTGGTTTTGTGTACTCCAGCTACTGAGGCCCTTCCTCCTAGGGATCCTGAAATGACAATATCAGACTGATAATCATAATTGATATTGTGGTTGGAAATAATGGCTTTGTCAATCAACGTCAAATCAACTCCTTTCATTAACTGAAAAAACTTTTAGCGATCCATGTGTGAGAAGGCTTTTAAAACATGAGCAAGGATTGGGATAAATGCTCCCCCTCCCTGCTGCCTTCCCAGGAGTTTGAAATTGATATAGGGGTGATAGTTTGCTCTTCACAGTGCGTGGAAAGTGACCAGAAAAGAGAGTATTATTCCTCCCCCAGGTATATGACATAACTGCAGGGAAAAATTTAATTATTGCAAACCATTTTAGATAAAAAGGATAACATAGCAGGTGGGATGTAGGCAATGGAAGAAATTGTTTTAATGATTTAATTGTTGTTATTTTCAGTTATAAATGCTATTATATGTGTCTGCCTGTGGACAAAACAAGGCTGCTGAGCACCAATTTACAGTCAGCTTGCGTCTTGTTTTATTTTCTCTTGTCCCTAAATTCTTTAGTTGTATTTCACATTATAATTGGTAAAAGTTACCTCTCCTTAGGGTAAGGAGGGATGTAATGATCTGCCCTGTTGGGTCAAATAAAATTTTATAATCTGTGTTTCTTGCCGAGGTGTGTGGAAATATTCCATATTTCCCCACTCGTTCAGTGCCTACACTTTTCTGCGGGTTTGATAACAAGGACAGGTTCAGAATTGATTGTATGAAGCTCTCTGCAGAGCCCATAGTAAATAAGAGCAAGCACCTTGCCATCTCCCACTGCCTCACCATGCAAATGTTCTCACCCCCTCCATTCAAGCTCCTACCCTGGGGATTGTTTATTATGCCCTCAGGACTTTGTGGTCCTTTAAATTTAATTAGCTCTCCTGTGTAGTCCAATCCACTGATGGCTTGGTGCTGCTGGTTAAAAAGCTTTGATCAAAGTTAAAAATAATAAAAAAAGCCTGTTGTAACAGCAACCGACTGTGCCGTGCAGTTAAAGTTCCCTCTGTGAAAGCTTCTCTTTAAAAGTCTGTTTTTAAGGAATTTTAGTACTTTGCCATTTTAATTTACCTCGGGTTTAATTTATTTCTGCTTTTGTCAGGCTGAAATTGAAAATGGTTCATCCCAAGGAATAATCTCATTTCCCGTTCCCTTAAAGCTGTAGATATCTTTTGTTCCTCTCCCCTGAAACTTGATACTGATTTTTTCCCCCCACAAACTGATGGTTTTATGCCTCTGAAATACTTGTGGTAGCCAAACTGGTTTCCCTCTGTGTTGCACCAGGTGCCATGGTCAAAATACATTTACAGTACAAGTATCAGGATGTTCCATGTCCCTTTAAAAATCCTGTTGTGACTGTTGCACTAAGAGGGATTTACAACAGATTACTTCTACTTCATTTTTCTATGAAAATTATCAAAATGGCCTATATCTCTGCATATTCTCTACACAGATTCTTATTGTTCCCACTTCAGCATATAAAGTGATGCAGCTGAATGTGCTTGCCCCAAAATATGTCATTATTCAGTGAAATTATGTAACTGATAGAGTCAAGTTTATGCTTTGCTAAGACTGTTGAAAGTTTGCTGATTGATCAAAAAAATTAGAGCTATTAATGATCACACTGCACAGTTAGGTGCAACAACATTGATTAAGGTAAAATTTAAAAATGTTGTTGTATTATCCACATACTACTAAATGTTACACATGAAAGAACTTTTATTTCCTTAGTGAATTGTAAAATCTTTTCAAGTGCAATTTAATTTCTGCATAAATCATCAAATTAACTGTCTTTATTATATTTAAGTTAAATTGTAAGGCTCTTATCTTAGAATCATTTTCAGACCAAGCTGGTGAGTCCAAGCTTGATGCACACCCATGAGTCCAGAGCTGTTTTTTGGTTTTTTTTTCTCCTCCACTGAAAATAACAGGGTAATTTCAACAGTTCAGCAATATGCATTTTGAACAGAGGTGGAATTATATTTTTTTGGGGGGGGGGGGTTGTGGGTGTCTATATGTTCATGCAAAGGAGAATAAATGACATAAAGTTCAAGTTCTTAAGTAAATAAATCAAAATTACATCCATTAATGAAGCAATACCTTCATAAATGTTATCTCCTTCCATGAATAATCATTTCCCAAGCCTATTTTGACACCTGTTGGTAGTGAATTTAATTACCCAGTTGTGAAACTGCAACGTTAGTGGTGCTGGAGCTGTGCCACCACAGCCGTTCTCTGCCTCATCCTCCCTTATTCCACAGCTGAATGCTTATCAGGTGAGCAGGAAACTCCTGCCAGCCATCAGCAAGCTGCCAGGGGCAATCCCTATTCCAGCTTTTGTTTCTCCTTTAATCAAGGAGATTTAGCACCTTGTTTGTTAGCAACCAGGGTAATGGTCCTTTTGGGATCTGGTGAAATTAAAGGACCTCTCAGGGATTATTTCTATTACACCAAATTATTTTTCAATACTTGTGCTATAGACCACAGGAATGACTGAATTCGGTGCACAGTGAAATGCAAGTCTGCCCAGGAAACCTCTGTAATAAAATTTCATTTTGGACTTTATCTTCCCACTATCCCAGGCTGCTCCAAGCCCCAGTGTCCAGCCTGGCCTTGGACACTGCCAGGGATCCAGGGGCAGCCACAGCTTCTCTGGGCACCCTGTGCCAGGGCCTGCCCACCCTCCCAGAGGACAATTCCTTCCCCACATCCCATCCATCCCTGCCCTCTGGTAGTGGTAATTCAGACAGGAAGAAACAGCATAAAAAAGATTTACGTATATCTCATTATACACTGAAAACCAGATAACTGATGTGCAGAAAACCCAGTGCATTTGCATTCCCTACTTGAAAACATGTCTGTACTTTAGAAGAGTTGACATTTGGTTTAGAACTGTTGGCTCTTGGAGAAGGATCCTTTCAGCAAGGAGTATTGGTTCTTGAGGAAGAAAGGTTCCTAAAAGAGTAGTGATTCTGAATGTTGGGATAAAAGCCCTTGTTTTCAGCTAGGGAATGGGCTGCCTATCAATGCCAGCCAACAAACCCTGGATACTGCAGGTGCTGGCACACCAGGGAGCAGCACATTGAGCAGTTTGCTGTCACCTGTGGCTGTTTCACGTTATAGATAACAGCTCTTCAGATGCTCAATTGAGTATTTTGTAGGCTGCCATCTCAAACTCCACATTTACTGTGGTGTGTTTTGGCTGGGCCGTTGAGGAGTCAGGCAGTGGGCATTTCCACAGTGCTGGGTGCACACACCAGTTTTGTTTTTTATTGGAGTGTGGCTCTCCCTGGAAGGGCATTTTCTCTGGCCACCTGTACAACTCTCACTGCCGTAATTATCTTAATGACTTCCCAGCTGTATTACAGTGTCTCATCACAGCAGACAGCCTATCTTGATTAAAAGCTGGGTTATTCAAGACTGCACTAAGCCATGTGGTTGTTCCCTTGATTTATTGCTTTTCCAGGGTAAAGCCCACATCCCTGTTTTTAACTGGAAGTTTTCTCAGCCAGGCTGCGCCCTGTGAGTCTGGTGGGTCTCGGCTGATTTGAGAGTTTGTTTCCCTGTTTGGTTTAGCTTCCTGTAGCCCTTTTACTGTGTCTTGAAGCTAGTGGAAACTTGATAGTAAACATATTTTACACCTAAGGAAAAGTCAAAATCATCACACCATTTAAAATGGGAATGGAAAACCTGTTCTGATACAATGTTTTAAAACACCTTTGATTGGGAAGAAGGAAATGTCTTTGTTTCATCTAAAAGTAGTGAATGTAATACTCCCATAAACTTTTTTTTTTAAACTTATTTCCTCCTCTCTACTGACTTGCTTATTTTACTGGATATTTTTGTTATTTATGTCCATCTCAGGTAAAAGGTACTGTCCTAAAGTCACCTTCCTGTGTGTCCATAAGCTTTTATTCTTAAAGTGGCACATAGATCAATCTTAAAGACACTAAGAGTGAGGTGATAAGATGGCACTAAACTGATACACAAATTCCACATAAATCACTTGGTGTGTTGCCAGACTTCCTGGAAAACAGTGTTTTTATTTTACCTGTTGTTGTATTGGAAGGCGGCATAGTTCCTGATCATCTTTAGGATGGAAGGCTCTTCTCAAGGACCCTTTTCCTCAATACCCATGATGCTGCATGCATCACGTGCACAAATTTCATGCAGAATATTACAAATCTATGAAACTTGGAAGGGGTAAAACGGCTTCAAAATAATTCAGACACAATAGACAAATGACTTTGGTAGTTATTCAGATTTTGTCATGCATTTTGCTGTATTCTGCTTGGTTTTGAAGCTTAACCTGTACTAGCAGGCCAGGTGATCTCATAAAGGAGCTCTCAGTTACACACCCTGCGTCCAGGGAGGTGAAACACGAAGTTACACACACTAAAAGACAAATTTCCCATATGGGATCTGATAGAGGGGAGATGTTTTCAAAACTAGAGCTGTCAGCAGCATCTTATTAGTTGTGGGGGTTTGTGTTTTTTTACTCACTGTATAATTAAAAGTAATAAAGGATATAATGCCAAAGCAAAAGTATTGTAAACTCTTGAGTTTTGCTTTTTTTAATTGGGTGGAGGGAGAACCCAACATATATGAAACACAGAGAGTGTGTATTTCCTCATACATACAAATACCTCATTTATTTACGTTTTTATATCTGATTAATTTTACTTTGTTAGGACACGTAAAACATGACACCTGCTAACCTTCCAGAGAGTAAAATTCATGAGGTTCAGAGCTTTATGTTTATATTTAGGGAAACAGATGTAAAACCCACTCTGGGCATCCTGACTATGACCCTTCTGTCTTAGAAACTAAATATCTAACTATGTTTTAAGAAGGTAGATTTAAATAAAAAGATGCTCACAGATGAATTCATCTTCTTGCAGTTCTCATCTCCATTTCACAAGTCTTTACCTAGCTTTGCTCCTGTTCCTGTGAGTTAATAGGTGTGATTGTGATCACCTGGGACCAATCAGACTGAAATCGTTGGGCCCTCTTTTAAATTCTTCCCAAATTTACACTTTTCCTGAGAAGGTATCCCTGTAGTCAAGCTGCAAACATTTTCTTCCCTTGTAGCTAATAAAAATGTCAGAAATAACTTATTTATAACTCATTACCAATTCTGTCAGTGTGCAAAAAGGCACAATATCACTCTTCATGCAAACAGAAATTTGGATGCTCTGTGGGCAGTTCAGAACATTCTGTTCTAGAAATCTGGGTATCTAAATATTAATTGAGTGACCATCTTTAATTGTCTCTCTCTCTTTCTTTTTTTTTTTTTTTTTTTTTTAAATAGAATATGGGCTAAAGTTTAGACCTTGTTGTGTTGATATCAACTGTGTCCAAATTCGGGGTAATTAAAATGACAAAAAAGGTGCATTACTATACATTTGTATGTACCAGTATTTTTGAATATACTAAGAATATAGTAAGAATTTAATAAAAATTATTATTCCATGATAGTTTTTTCTTAGCCTTTTTAACCAAGAACTGCCTCAATTATTTGAAGCCATAATCAAAATAAATTAGTCTTCAGTGTTGATGTACATGACAGAAAACCAGTTTACTATTTTATTATGCCTTTGTAAAGTTACTCCCACTTCAGTGCCAGGGCATTCCTTTGTTCAGTTTGAGAGCAGAGGTTTTCTTTCTTTCTTTCTTTCTTTCTTTCTTTCTTTCTTTCTTTCTTTCTTCTTTTCTTTCTTTCTTTCTTTCTTTCTGTCTGTCTGTCTGTCTGTCTGTCTGTCTGTCTGTAAGTAAAACTTCCTCAGTGCAGAGAAGATGTGAATGTGCAGCTCTTGGTAACTGTACTGATAGGTAAAAATCTCAGCTTTCAAGAATGACCAAAGTAATTCCATGATTTAATGTGTCAATCTATCAGTAGCTTGGAAAGAAATTGGATTTTGTAACCAGTTCAGGCAAGACTAAAAATTCTTTAAATTTTGTCTCTGTAATGACCCGTTGTTGTTCAGTTGGAGAAATAGACTCAGCTTAAGGAAAACACCTTGGAGCACGGCTTTGTCTTAGCTGAGACTGGGTCTTCCAGGTATGCTCACCTGGCGGGCAATATTGTCCCTGCTTATACAGCCCCCAGATTTCCCTCTGCTGAATCTGCATCTGTCTCAAATTCCAGATACAGGAAAAGCAGGGTTCATTTGGGATAAGCCATATTGTGAGCTGTTGTCTCAGCCAGGAAAAAATCAGCTCTTTAATCTATAGCCAGGTGTTGGATTCTCACAAGGATACTCATTACCTGGTTTCCTGGGAGAGAAGGGTCAGGTCAGGAGTATCTGATTGCCAGCAACTTTCCTTGAGACCTTTCCTGGTTAACGTGTAGTAATCCCCAGGGATTCTTTCAGGGGGTGATGTTAGCATTCTGGCACTTTCCAGTGGGTTATTCAAATTTTGTCCCACCATCTCCACATGATGTGAATGCACCTCATCAGCTGAAAGCTTCAAAGTAATTAAAAAAAAAAAAAGAAAAGAGAATTTTTAAATATAAAATAAAGCTGTTGTATATTCTCTGCTTGATTGTTTACTTCATTACACCTCGACAAATATTAACTTCTCTAGTTAGACATGAAATTTGGTCTGCTTTGGGAACAGTATAATTAACTAAATGGCTCACTAGTAGCTCGTTGCTCAAAACATTTTGGAAGCATCCAAGCGTTTTGGGTGCAATCTTTGAATTCTAGCAAAGCTTTGAGAATTTTGATGAAGGTGAAGTTTTCTTTTGTTTGTTTTGGTGGGTTTAGTTTTTGTTATGTTTCGTTCAAGAGATGAGGAGAGAAGAAAGCAAGAAACAGTCACTTCCATGGAGCTGCCATATGGCCCAGGGGGCAGGGAGAAGGAATATGTGATAAGATTTGGGACACATCTCTGCAAAGTGTGGCAGTGGCTTCTTGCATCATTGATCATTGTTTGTGAGTGAGGGGAATGAGAATGAAGCAGGTGCTAAAATGTGTGTGTTTGTGTTGGCAACAGCACCCAGGCTGTTACCTGACAGAGCCCCTAACATCTACATGGGGTGCAGAGTAAGCAACCTTTGGGTAATCTCCTGGAAATGAAGATTTTTTCTGAAGCAGTTACATGTTGTGAACCCCTGAATTTCCCTGGTTAGATAAGACTTTGTCCTGGTTACCATTGACTCCCCATTTTCCATACGTGGAAGGAATCAAAGTGGTTTTTGGTTGGGATTTGCCAGGAACACCGCTTTGCTGTGGGAAGGAAAAGATACATAGGATTTGCAAAATGACAAGGATATTTGGTAGTAAGTCATTTTCTTGGCCAGTCTGTAAAAATCCCAAAAAATCCATGGGACAGGGTTGTGAGTAGATCACACAGACTGGTTTGTGTAGGAGGGGATCTTGAGGATCACCCAGTGCCATCCCTGCCAGGGATCCAGGGACAGCCACAATTTCTCTGGGCACCCTGTGCCAGGGCCTCCCCCACTATCATAGCACCCATGGCTTTCACCTGGATGCTTTTCTTGGTGTGATTTGTTTGTCAAGCAGCTCATTTTTTGTTTAGTCTTTGTGCAGAACAGAGCTACTTAACGAAGCCTTTCCTTTGACCTGGATAACTTCCTCTTCATTTACTGTGAGACACTGATTGCTTGCCATCAGTTTCCATCTGTATTCACAGGTGAATCCTCATCCTTATTCCAGCACTGCTTCTCGGTTCAATTAGCACTAAGAGTACTAGGCTCATTACCTGTCCTTCACAAAGTCTGTCCCTTGCTCAGCCCTGGCTTTACCCAGCACTGTTTGCAGCCTGCCTGAAGGCAGAGTTCCTGATTCCCCCCACCTTGACAACAAAACTGAGTCACAATTCCCAGCCATGTCTCAAGGTGTGCTGAATAAACATCCCCGCAGAACACTGCTGCCTGTTTGTGTGGCTGCTGCCTGCAAAAGGAGCCTTTATGTAGCAGATTCAAAACATGTTGATGCTCCAGTGAAAGCTTGCTTGTAAATTGCACTTGATTTGATTTTCAGTTCTGTTGAGCAAAAAGGTCAATTCCAATATTGTCACCTACCTTGACTGTTAAAGGAAAAGAAAATTTGGGGATTGATGTGAAGTGCAGGTGGACTTTTAGGTTAAATGGATTTTCAGTCATTTCACTATACTGTCATTCATTTTTCATGTGATGTGCCCTATTTTTTATTTCGCCTTGTCTGTTTTTTCTGTCCCTCTCATGTTTAAAACTATTTCATTAACCAGTAAAATTTGGGGAAAATAGGAAAATGTTCTGCCAAGTTTCTGTAATTTCCAAAGATATTAACAAATCACTAACCAAGAACAAAATGCCATCAAGATACAGAAGAAATTTAAATACATCTCTCTGTATGCCAGGAGGGATAAGCTCCTATGGTGCACTTAGCTTAACTTTTCATCAAAGTGGAGAACAGAGAACTATTTTCCTTTCTGGAACTTGTAGTTTAAACTTCCAGAAATGATTGAGTCTTACAGCTTTTAGGGAAATGTGAAAAGTGCTTCTGCCCACCAAGGACTTGATAAAGATTTTTGGCATTTGTGACATGAATGCATCTGTCTTTCTTTGTATCAGAAATGGAGGTGGGCTGTGAATGATGGAAATGTGATTTTCAATTTCCCACTTCCCTCTGCCTAAACTGATTTTTTTTTCTTTTTGAGAGGAATGAAAGGTGTTGCACAGCTAGCCATCAGACTGAGCAGCTGCAGTCTGATGACACTGACCACCATCACACCAAGGGTAAAATAAGATCTCTGCCATGAGTCCTAATGTCTTAGGAGCCTCCCCATGAAGCAGGGGCAGGAATTAGACGATTCCCAACAGAGGATTTTTGAAGGCTATGAGTACTTTCAAGCTATCCTTAAGATATTTGAATCGTGAGATTGATGTCATTTTCAGAAAGCATCAGTGAAATCAAAACTGTGATTGGCCTTGGTATGTGTGCCTGTGTGAGTGAATTGTGTCACTTTCTAGGCTACTGAGCTGCTTCCTGGTGCTTTATTCTTTCCTTGGTTCCAACACTTGCTTCAAGAGCTGCCAAATGAAAAAACCTACTCTCTAGGCATATAAACATCAAAAAGCTCTTTTCAATATCTGAAAACCTCCTGGTTAGCTTCATAGCACAGTTGAATTTTGATAATCTGGGGAAATAATAGGCAGAAAATCGCATTACGCTGGAAACAGGCATCATTCTCACTGCACCCTGAGAGAAGGAGGGTCTTGTCCACCTCACAGCAACATGGAATTGTAGATTCATAGATGCGCTAAGATTGGGGAAGATGTCAAAGATATTGAGTCGGATGGTGAAGCCAGGACTGCCATGTCCCTAAACACCACATCCACACATTTATTGAATACTTTCAAGAATGATTCCACCACTGCTCTTGTGTGAAGAAATTATTTGTAGCACTCAAACTAATCCTTCCCTGGTGCAACTTGTGGCCATTTCCTCTTGTGTGGGCACAGAAGAGATCAACCCCCGTGCTGGACCTTTGAGTTTTGGAGAGCCAAAGAGGGGAAATGGTTTATTTGGTATAACTAAGGATGGAAGACATGCAGCCATCCCATTGTAGGCACTTTTTTGTGCACAGGAGGTATTTTATGTGCAGGGAAAGGCCAGCTGTGCCACTGAAGTGTCGTAGGACACTAGAAAGCTGCACTGAGCATCCAGATATACTAGTACTTTCAGAAGATACTTATATTTTATTGCTAAAAGACATTAAATAGTTTCCTAAAGTGCCAGTCCCATTAAGGATGTGTCTATAGCCTACTAAGGAGATTTTTTACTGCATGAATGACAGAATGTTGCCTTAAATAAATCACTGGTGAGTTCCCCCTGGGCAGGAGTGTCTGTCAGCCAGTCCTTGTTGAGTTGGAGGGAAAGGAATGGGCACAGGAGATGAGCCTTAGGGGGCAATGGTATATAATCCACAGTTCCTGTCTTCTGGTAGGAGAAACGTGTTAAATTAGTGGTACAGATTAGAGCTTTTTGCCAGCTCTAAGATGGGAACTATGTCTGTTTCACTCTGTGCTGCTCTTTTTGTTCTGCAGCAATGAGTAGTAGCAGTAAGGGACAGAAAAAAGCTGCATTTTAATTTAATTTTTTTTTCTTTATCTTTTGAAAAATGGGACATCAGACAGGAAGAAGTGGCACTGCAGTTTGGTGAGATTAAGCTATTTCCCATTTCATTCTCTTCACTGTGGCTTGCTAAAATTACTGCAGGAGAGATGTGACATCTACATTATTAACAGCAGCCAGTGGCTCAGTCAGTCGTGACCCTTATCCCAGCAGTGGTAAATTAACCCTGCTGTGTATCCGTATCCTTTGTCTGAGGTAGGAAACTAGAAGGGAAAACAGGCTCCAAATCTTTCCTTGCAGCAACCTGGTGTCTCAGAGCTGAGCTTCTCCCAGTGGCCCAGACTGCTGCTGTCCCCATTCAGGACAACACTGACGTTTTTAATTCATGGCTGCTTCTGGGAACAAATCATCCCCTTGTTGCTCATGGAGGAGCTTTAAAATCCCTGTCTGGCAGACAGGAGATGGCTTTATTTTCCTTAGATATCCTTGGATGACTAGATCAACACAGTTCTTGTT